>NW_027645151.1:0-999 GCF_032717465.1 Coenobita brevimanus | reverse complement strand
AGGAGTCGTCGTAAGGGTCCCATGAGAGATCTTGATGTATACCAGGGGAGGCCAAAGATAAGTCAATGGCCGAAAAGTTACCAGTACGATCATCTACACGAGTCGCTCTACCATCGTTCAGAAGACAGAGGTTGGACTGTAGTATTAGGTCGGCTACTTGCTCCCCACGACCATCAATCCTCAAGCTACCCCATTGATAGTGATGGGCGTTAAAATCGCCCAACACTAACTTATTCCCAGGGAGATGTTCCACTAGTGAATTTAAAGCATCACTATCAATGGGGCCATGTGGAGGACAGTACAGAGAGCAAATAGACAGATACGTGTTATTAAATTTTACTCTGCACGCGACCGCTTCCAGAGTAGAATTTAGAATCACTTCCGTTTGTGGGTGTGATTTGTGTGTGTATATGGCAACTCCGTGACCTTCATATCTTCTATACGAGTGGTAGTGTTTGAACTGTGGAGGATCAGGATGATCCTCCAGGCGCGTCTCCTGTAAACAAACAACGTCTGGCCTGTGTATAGAAAGCAAGATTGCTATATTTTGTAACTTATTCCCAATACCTCTACAATTCCACTGTAATATAGTGAATGCGGCGGTTTAAGATTTACGAGGGGGGCCAGTGTGCTTAGTTTTTTTTGCCACCCACCAGCAGGCGAGTGACTACCGGGGGACTTATCCCGGTGCATGCTAATGGAAACCTCCATATTTTCATCAATAACTAGGCTCCCTGATTCCACCGAGGAAGAGCTACCCTTTCTCTCCCTCACTGGACCAGGAGCAGGAAGGACATGAGGACGGGACTTTTGTGAGGGTGGTCAGAGTTATCTTTTATCAGACTTGTCAGGCTTCGATTTTGACCGCACTGACTGCGAAGGAGCAGCGGCAGCCTGAGAGTATGAAGTGGCAACAGGGATGTCTGTAAGAGAGTTGGAACGTACAGGAGGTTTAGACTGGAGGTGGAGGTAGAGTGAGTGGCATGATTAACAATGCAA
>NW_027645150.1:0-33966 GCF_032717465.1 Coenobita brevimanus | reverse complement strand
AAATTCCTTAGTACAGCGGCCATGCGTCTGTGCGGCCGGCATCTTGGAGCAGTCAAGCATGTAATAGTGGGGCTTATTTTAGAGTGAATTCAGACTATGAAAATGAATGTTGTGGTGGTGGTGATGGTGGTTATTGTAGTGGTAATGGTGGTTGTTGCATTGTTGGCGGTTATTGTTGTGGTGACTTGTTGTGGTTATTATTGTGGTTGCTGCTGTGGTGGTTATTGTTGTTGTTGGTGTTGTGATGGTGGTTGTTGTAGTGATGGTGGTTGTTGTGAAGATGGTGGTTGTTTTTGTGGTTGTTGGTGGGTGGTGGTTATTGTTGTGGTAGTGGTTATTGTTGTGATGGTTGATGTGCTGGTGGTTGTGGTGATAGTGGTTGTTGTTGTTATGGTGATTTTTGTTGTGGTGGTGGTGATTGCTGTTGCGGTGGTGGATGTGGTTGTTGTTCCTGTCATGGTGGTGGTGGTGGTTGTGGTGGTGGATGTGGTGCTGGTTGTTGTTGTTGTTGTGTTGGTGGTGGTGGTGGATGTTGTGGTGGTGGCTGTTGTTGTGGTGGTAATGGTTGTGGTTCCTGGTTCATCTGATATGTGAACTCAGTGGACAGCAGGCTTAAATTTCCCTTCTGCAGCCCACCATCCTTCTTTCGGAGGATAGGGAAGCAACTGAGGGACGTTTGCATGACCATACAGTTGAGGCGCTCATGCTATCGGTGTCACCATAAATATATTGACTCTTTCTACACCCAAAAGCAACATAGTGTTGCTACATTTCTAGGTAAATAGTGGTCAGCTTTGACCATCGTCAGGAACACGACATCGTCTGTCTGGACCGTTCCAAGATGGTGGCAGGGCCGCTGCATCTAAAGTAGTTTCATGCGGCATCTAGGCTTGTTTATATCTATGGGCAATGGGGTCTGTTATCACTAGAAAAAAACATTCAGTTCAATATTATGAAGCATTATTACTTGGAATACGTGGTGTGAATGCCGGCTACTGTGGCAATGGTGGATATTTCTCTGCTATAACCTACCAACAGCTCGGTTAAAGGTTCGCCTCAAGACTTAGGTCAGTGAAATAATAAAGATTGATAAAACACGGTATGAAATTCAAATATCACGCACTTATTACAGACTAAAAATAACAGCTATAACCAAATCTGACTATTTCTTACCATGTATATAGTATGTGAGAAAGTAACACCGTAATATGTGAAACAAAAATGTTTGTGATTCTTAGAAAATTGTTCATTGAAGCACTAAACCTTTCTGGAACGACGGTTGAGTGTGTCTGTGTAGCCTACGCCTGGCCACGGCTTTGGCTAACTCTCATGTCAGAAATTAGTGATCATGAGTGTACATTATTTGGTTCCATATACGAGTATATGTAGTTTTAATGTTCATGATAGGTCTAAAAAAAATCAGGCTGCAATAACGTCAACCTGAACAGGTGTGTCTGCCGTATTGAGATTAATTGGATTTTTAAGTTCTGATGAGTCTCTTAACTTTGTTTTTTATTCTCATCTTTGCTCTTCTTCACTAGTAAAAGGTAGCGCCAATGTGAACTAGTTCGGCTGATAGGATCCGCTTTGTTGGTACTTGTAAACTACTGTAATGGCGTGATGGCTTAATAATCTTAATCGGAATCGCTTATATGGAACTTCCACAAAATTAGAAAAAAAATGATTTCGAAACACTCCAAAATAAGTAACAAAAATAAGTAACAAAATAAGTAACAATGTCTGAAAACTGAGAATCCTCGTGAGAAGAAATATTGATGAGGTTTTGACTCTAACATTTGAAGTTTTTACGAGAATGTATTGACTAGCGCAATACCGAGATATATAATTATTTGCCATTTTTAATTTTATTCCTCTTTGTAGTGCACGAGAGCTACAAAATATGCATGTTGAAGGAACATGAATGAACTGTATTGATGTCGTCTGAAGATTGTTTTGATTTTTACTTTAGCAAGAGGGTCATGTGGCTTTTTTCATTTGTACGTCTTTCAGATTTAAATAATGGTCATTTTTTCCTTACGATAGAAGAATCTCCTTTAGGAATAATTCGAAACTATTATACTTGAATGGTTCTAAAAACCAATCAATTGAGTGCGAGATCTCAAAATATGCAAAATTGAGAATGGTACTCTAAATCTGCTGGGAAACACCCAAAATTGTATCTAAAATTTAGAAAAAGTTCCCGACATTGCTGCGGATGGAAAAAATCACATTTTGGAAACAGGAAATCGATTGACACGAAAAGAAAGCCGTCATCCTATGTTTTTAATAATAATTTTGAATTTGTGATGGTCATCGAAACAAACGAGAATCTTCGAATGAGTATGCTTTTTAAATTACAGTAGAGTACTTTAAAATTACATCGAGCCTCCTGACTGAATAGAAAAAGAAAGAATAAATTCACATCGTGAAGGTTCGTGTTAAACCAAGTACATTTCCATAGGTAAAATCTCTCAAAACTGTGATACCTCGTGAGAATAGACACTGATGAGCATTTGACTCCCTCATGTATTGTTGTTGTTGAAAGATTTCCTGCACATATAGTGCAGGCCGGGCCATACATTAGCACGGTCAGTGGTGTATGGGCTGATTGAAAAACAGTAAGTGGGGAGGACAGGACCTGGGGATTGCCCAGCACACACGTCCTGTCTCCTGACTGGCTTTGTTGTGTGTGTGTCTCATGCATTTATAAGGAAAAGTATCAAAACTATCGCAATTTCGCGATATATATATTTAATTACCATTTATAACTTTATTCCTCATCTCTGTGGTGCACGACAGCTTCAAAAAGTGCAGGTTGAAGGAGCACTGAATGAATGGTATTGATGTCGTCTGGAGATGGATTGGAATTTTACTTTCGCAGGAAGGTCATTCGTGGCTTTATTCATGTGTAGTAGTAACCAGAATTGAAAAAAATGGTTTCCTTTTCCTTGAGATAAAAGCATTTCCCTTAAAAATAAATCAAACTATTATACCTGATACTAAAAAAACACACGCTTGAGAGCGAAAACTCCAAACATGCAACTTCCACAAATGTACTCTAAATAAGCTGGGAAATACTCAAAAATATATCTGAAATTCAGAATCCTTTCCTGAGGGTGAGAAACTTGTCTCGGAAGAAAAAATCAGTAACGTGGCTAAATGAGGCAAGAATGCTGGCATTTGTGGGATTTGGCCCAAAAATTTTCGTTTCATTAGACATAAAATCATGGATATTTAGAGACAAAATGAATATTATTCTAATCTGTATAACTAGGGCATATAAGTTTCATGTGGTGCATCGTGATCAAATAAAAAGAAATCGAATATATTTGGAGTATGTCGGTTCGTGTGATATCTTTAACCATATTCACCAAGGCAAAATCACTCAGAAAGGCAAACAATCTTTTACAAGAATTTTTTTTAGGTATTGATTATCAGCTATATGTTATTAGGAAAAAGTAACTAAACAGCCGTACTGAGATATACAATTTATATTCATTACTTGATTCCATATACAAGTATATGTTGTTCTAATGTTCATGATGGGTAGTACCGAGATATATAATTAATTACAATTAATAACTACTTTCATCTCCACAGACATGCAGTGCATTATACGAATAAAAAAAAATGCAGGTTGAAGGAACACTGACTGAACTATATTAATGTCGACTGGAAAAACAAAATTTCACATTATGAATGTTCGTGTTACAAAAATAGCAACACTACCATTGGTAAAATCTGTGAAAACTGTGAATCCTTGTGATAAGGAATATTGACGAATTTTTTATTCTCATTAATTCATAGAAAATATAAATTATAGCCATACCTAACATTAGTAACTTTATTCTTCATTTCCCTAGACATGTAGTGCATGATAGCTAAAAAAAAAAAAATCCACGTTAAAATACCACCGACTGAACTCTATTAATGTCGTCTAGATATTGTTGGGATTATTAGGTTATTACTGACGTTTTTCATTTGTCGTGGTAACATCAGATTAACGAAAATGGACAAGTTCTTTATTAAAGAAAAGGCATCCGCCTTGGTCATAAAAAAAAAATGCATAATTGAGGGCGAAAACATTAAATATGCAACTTGCACAAATGTATCATAAATTAACTGGGAAACATATAATTGTATCTAAAATTAATAGAAACTTTACTGCCGGTGATAAAAGTCCGTCTCGGAAAGAAAAATCAGTATCAAGCCTAAATTAGGTAATACATATGATTAAGTCGATTCACAGGTAAAGAAGGCTGGCATTTGAGAGGTATAAGCACTGAGAGCTTCGTTTGATTAAAGGCATGAAAACAACATGGAAATGTACAGAGAAAACGGTTGTTTCTTTTATCCGTATAAATAGGCCTTTGAATGTTATCCTGATCGTCCTGACAATATATAAAAAATGGAATATTTTCGCAGTATGACTGTTAGGGGGATATCATAGTCCAAATTCACCAAGGTAAAATCACACCGAAAGGCAATAAATCGTTTACAAGAAAATTGTTTGCATATTGATTATCAGATATATATTATTAGGAAAATGTTAAAACATAGTCGTATTACGATATACAATTAATAAACATATCGTTGTTCTTTATAGACGCACTTTTATTTTTCATGGGTGTAAAAAAAATCAGGTTGCACGAAGGTCCAACTGAACTGCTGTGTGTGCTGAATTGAGATTATTTGGATTTTTAAGTTTCGATGAGTCTATTTGCTTTTTTTTTTTTACTCATTCCTGACTTTACTGATAAAAGGTTGTGCCAATGTGAAATAGTTACGGGTAATAGCATCCAGTTTGGGGCTTGTTCAAAAGTATTTTCCTTGAGTGACGGCTGTATAAAATTCATATTTGGTCGAAAGAGCTAAATATGCAACTTCCAGATATATACTCAAAATTCATTGCCAAACTCAATTCTTTATAAAACCCAAGACATTGCTGCGGATGGAAAAAATCACATTTTGGAAACATAACAGGAAATCGATTGACACGAAAAGAAAGCCGTTATCGTATGTTTTTAATAACAATAATTTTGAATTTGTGGTGGTCATCGAAACAAGCGAGAATCTTCGAATGAGTATGCTTTTTAAATTACAGTAGAGTACTTTAAAATTACATCGAGCATCCTGACTGAATAGAAAAAGAAAAAATAATTGCACATTATGAAGGTTCGTGTTAAACCAAATAACATTTTCACAGGTAAAATCTCTCAAAACTGTGATACCTCGTGAGAATAGACACTGATGAGCTTTTGACTCATGTATTTATAGGGGAAAGTATCAAAACTATCGCAATTTCGCGATATATAATTAATTACCATTTATAACTTTATTCCTCATCTCTGTAGTGCACGATAGCTTCAAAAAGTACAGGTTGAAGGTGCACTAAATGAATCGTATTGATGTCGTCTGGAGATGGATTGGATTTTTGCTTTCGCTTACGTGGCTTTTTTCAGAATTGAAAAAAATGGTCTTTTTTCCTTGAGATAAAAGCATTTCCCTTAAGAATAAATGAAAACTATTATACTTGTGTGATACTAAAAACCACACTCTTGAGGGCGAAAACTCTAAACATGCAACATCCACAAATGTACTCTAAATAAGCTGGGAAACACTCAAAAATGTATCTAAAATTCAGAAACCTTCCTGAGGATGAAAAACTTCAGTCTCGGAAGAAAAAAATCAGTAACAAGTCTAAATGAGGCAATACATAGAAAGAAAGAGATTCAGTGGTAAAGAATGCTGGCATTTGTGGGGTTTAGACCTAAAGATTTTCGTTTGATTACACACGTGAAAACATGACTGTTTCGAGATAAAACGAATATTATTCTAATCTGTATAACTAGGGTTTATAAGTTGCATGTGTAGCTTCCTGATCAAATAAAAAAAAAATCGAATATATTCGGAGTATGTCGGTTCGTGTGATATCTTTAACCATATTCACCAAGGTAAAATAACTCAGGCAAACAATCTTTTACAAAAAAATTTTTTAGGTATTGATAATTAGATATATATTATTAGGAAAAATTAACTACACAGCCGTACTGAGATATACAATTTATGTACACTCATGATTACTAATCTTTGACCAGAGACGCGTGGCGGACAGTGTTATGACAAAACACGAGCCATGCATTCGAACATAGCCTCTGCGCTACTGGGCAGGGCAAAGAACTGTACCCAGGTGATCTTCAGTCATTCTGCAATTTAGCAATTTCCAAGAAATAAAAAAACCTGTGCCACTATACATCATATATACAGTAATAATTATTTAAGAATTAACGACACTGGCACACATTTTGACCAGAGGGGACAGGCAGCTAAGACGTTGCATAGGAATAGGGCAACCATTGCCACTGGATGGCAACGGCATAGATATAAATTCCTTAGTACAGCGGCCATGCGTCTGTGCGGCCGGCATCTTGGAGCAGTCAAGCATGTAATAGTGGGGCTTATTTTAGAGTGAATTCAGACTATGAAAATGAATGTTGTGGTGGTGGTGATGGTGGTTATTGTAGTGGTAATGGTGGTTGTTGCATTGTTGGCGGTTATTGTTGTGGTGACTTGTTGTGGTTATTATTGTGGTTGCTGCTGTGGTGGTTATTGTTGTTGTTGGTGTTGTGATGGTGGTTGTTGTAGTGATGGTGGTTGTTGTGAAGATGGTGGTTGTTTTTGTGGTTGTTGGTGGGTGGTGGTTATTGTTGTGGTAGTGGTTATTGTTGTGATGGTTGATGTGCTGGTGGTTGTGGTGATAGTGGTTGTTGTTGTTATGGTGATTTTTGTTGTGGTGGTGGTGATTGCTGTTGCGGTGGTGGATGTGGTTGTTGTTCCTGTCATGGTGGTGGTGGTGGTTGTGGTGGTGGATGTGGTGCTGGTTGTTGTTGTTGTTGTGTTGGTGGTGGTGGTGGATGTTGTGGTGGTGGCTGTTGTTGTGGTGGTAATGGTTGTGGTTCCTGGTTCATCTGATATGTGAACTCAGTGGACAGCAGGCTTAAATTTCCCTTCTGCAGCCCACCATCCTTCTTTCGGAGGATAGGGAAGCAACTGAGGGACGTTTGCATGACCATACAGTTGAGGCGCTCATGCTATCGGTGTCACCATAAATATATTGACTCTTTCTACACCCAAAAGCAACATAGTGTTGCTACATTTCTAGGTAAATAGTGGTCAGCTTTGACCATCGTCAGGAACACGACATCGTCTGTCTGGACCGTTCCAAGATGGTGGCAGGGCCGCTGCATCTAAAGTAGTTTCATGCGGCATCTAGGCTTGTTTATATCTATGGGCAATGGGGTCTGTTATCACTAGAAAAAAACATTCAGTTCAATATTATGAAGCATTATTACTTGGAATACGTGGTGTGAATGCCGGCTACTGTGGCAATGGTGGATATTTCTCTGCTATAACCTACCAACAGCTCGGTTAAAGGTTCGCCTCAAGACTTAGGTCAGTGAAATAATAAAGATTGATAAAACACGGTATGAAATTCAAATATCACGCACTTATTACAGACTAAAAATAACAGCTATAACCAAATCTGACTATTTCTTACCATGTATATAGTATGTGAGAAAGTAACACCGTAATATGTGAAACAAAAATGTTTGTGATTCTTAGAAAATTGTTCATTGAAGCACTAAACCTTTCTGGAACGACGGTTGAGTGTGTCTGTGTAGCCTACGCCTGGCCACGGCTTTGGCTAACTCTCATGTCAGAAATTAGTGATCATGAGTGTACATTATTTGGTTCCATATACGAGTATATGTAGTTTTAATGTTCATGATAGGTCTAAAAAATCAGGCTGCAATAACGTCAACCTGAACAGGTGTGTCTGCCGTATTGAGATTAATTGGATTTTTAAGTTCTGATGAGTCTCTTAACTTTGTTTTTTATTCTCATCTTTGCTCTTCTTCACTAGTAAAAGGTAGCGCCAATGTGAACTAGTTCGGCTGATAGGATCCGCTTTGTTGGTACTTGTAAACTACTGTAATGGCGTGATGGCTTAATAATCTTAATCGGAATCGCTTATATGGAACTTCCACAAAATTAGAAAAAAAAAATGATTTCGAAACACTCCAAAATAAGTAACAAAAATAAGTAACAAAATAAGTAACAATGTCTGAAAACTGAGAATCCTCGTGAGAAGAAATATTGATGAGGTTTTGACTCTAACATTTGAAGTTTTTACGAGAATGTATTGACTAGCGCAATACCGAGATATATAATTATTTGCCATTTTTAATTTTATTCCTCTTTGTAGTGCACGAGAGCTACAAAATATGCATGTTGAAGGAACATGAATGAACTGTATTGATGTCGTCTGAAGATTGTTTTGATTTTTACTTTAGCAAGAGGGTCATGTGGCTTTTTTCATTTGTACGTCTTTCAGATTTAAATAATGGTCATTTTTTCCTTACGATAGAAGAATCTCCTTTAGGAATAATTCGAAACTATTATACTTGAATGGTTCTAAAAACCAATCAATTGAGTGCGAGATCTCAAAATATGCAAAATTGAGAATGGTACTCTAAATCTGCTGGGAAACACCCAAAATTGTATCTAAAATTTAGAAAAAGTTCCCGACATTGCTGCGGATGGAAAAAATCACATTTTGGAAACAGGAAATCGATTGACACGAAAAGAAAGCCGTCATCCTATGTTTTTAATAATAATTTTGAATTTGTGATGGTCATCGAAACAAACGAGAATCTTCGAATGAGTATGCTTTTTAAATTACAGTAGAGTACTTTAAAATTACATCGAGCCTCCTGACTGAATAGAAAAAGAAAGAATAAATTCACATCGTGAAGGTTCGTGTTAAACCAAGTACATTTCCATAGGTAAAATCTCTCAAAACTGTGATACCTCGTGAGAATAGACACTGATGAGCATTTGACTCCCTCATGTATTGTTGTTGTTGAAAGATTTCCTGCACATATAGTGCAGGCCGGGCCATACATTAGCACGGTCAGTGGTGTATGGGCTGATTGAAAAACAGTAAGTGGGGAGGACAGGACCTGGGGATTGCCCAGCACACACGTCCTGTCTCCTGACTGGCTTTGTTGTGTGTGTGTCTCATGCATTTATAAGGAAAAGTATCAAAACTATCGCAATTTCGCGATATATATATTTAATTACCATTTATAACTTTATTCCTCATCTCTGTGGTGCACGACAGCTTCAAAAAGTGCAGGTTGAAGGAGCACTGAATGAATGGTATTGATGTCGTCTGGAGATGGATTGGAATTTTACTTTCGCAGGAAGGTCATTCGTGGCTTTATTCATGTGTAGTAGTAACCAGAATTGAAAAAAATGGTTTCCTTTTCCTTGAGATAAAAGCATTTCCCTTAAAAATAAATCAAACTATTATACCTGATACTAAAAAAACACACGCTTGAGAGCGAAAACTCCAAACATGCAACTTCCACAAATGTACTCTAAATAAGCTGGGAAATACTCAAAAATATATCTGAAATTCAGAATCCTTTCCTGAGGGTGAGAAACTTGTCTCGGAAGAAAAAATCAGTAACGTGGCTAAATGAGGCAAGAATGCTGGCATTTGTGGGATTTGGCCCAAAAATTTTCGTTTCATTAGACATAAAATCATGGATATTTAGAGACAAAATGAATATTATTCTAATCTGTATAACTAGGGCATATAAGTTTCATGTGGTGCATCGTGATCAAATAAAAAGAAATCGAATATATTTGGAGTATGTCGGTTCGTGTGATATCTTTAACCATATTCACCAAGGCAAAATCACTCAGAAAGGCAAACAATCTTTTACAAGAATTTTTTTAGGTATTGATTATCAGCTATATGTTATTAGGAAAAAGTAACTAAACAGCCGTACTGAGATATACAATTTATATTCATTACTTGATTCCATATACAAGTATATGTTGTTCTAATGTTCATGATGGGTAGTACCGAGATATATAATTAATTACAATTAATAACTACTTTCATCTCCACAGACATGCAGTGCATTATACGAATAAAAAAAAATGCAGGTTGAAGGAACACTGACTGAACTATATTAATGTCGACTGGAAAAACAAAATTTCACATTATGAATGTTCGTGTTACAAAAATAGCAACACTACCATTGGTAAAATCTGTGAAAACTGTGAATCCTTGTGATAAGGAATATTGACGAATTTTTTATTCTCATTAATTCATAGAAAATATAAATTATAGCCATACCTAACATTAGTAACTTTATTCTTCATTTCCCTAGACATGTAGTGCATGATAGCTAAAAAAAAAAAAAATCCACGTTAAAATACCACCGACTGAACTCTATTAATGTCGTCTAGATATTGTTGGGATTATTAGGTTATTACTGACGTTTTTCATTTGTCGTGGTAACATCAGATTAACGAAAATGGACAAGTTCTTTATTAAAGAAAAGGCATCCGCCTTGGTCATAAAAAAAAAAATGCATAATTGAGGGCGAAAACATTAAATATGCAACTTGCACAAATGTATCATAAATTAACTGGGAAACATATAATTGTATCTAAAATTAATAGAAACTTTACTGCCGGTGATAAAAGTCCGTCTCGGAAAGAAAAATCAGTATCAAGCCTAAATTAGGTAATACATATGATTAAGTCGATTCACAGGTAAAGAAGGCTGGCATTTGAGAGGTATAAGCACTGAGAGCTTCGTTTGATTAAAGGCATGAAAACAACATGGAAATGTACAGAGAAAACGGTTGTTTCTTTTATCCGTATAAATAGGCCTTTGAATGTTATCCTGATCGTCCTGACAATATATAAAAAATGGAATATTTTCGCAGTATGACTGTTAGGGGGATATCATAGTCCAAATTCACCAAGGTAAAATCACACCGAAAGGCAATAAATCGTTTACAAGAAAATTGTTTGCATATTGATTATCAGATATATATTATTAGGAAAATGTTAAAACATAGTCGTATTACGATATACAATTAATAAACATATCGTTGTTCTTTATAGACGCACTTTTATTTTTCATGGGTGTAAAAAAAATCAGGTTGCACGAAGGTCCAACTGAACTGCTGTGTGTGCTGAATTGAGATTATTTGGATTTTTAAGTTTCGATGAGTCTATTTGCTTTTTTTTTTTTACTCATTCCTGACTTTACTGATAAAAGGTTGTGCCAATGTGAAATAGTTACGGGTAATAGCATCCAGTTTGGGGCTTGTTCAAAAGTATTTTCCTTGAGTGACGGCTGTATAAAATTCATATTTGGTCGAAAGAGCTAAATATGCAACTTCCAGATATATACTCAAAATTCATTGCCAAACTCAATTCTTTATAAAACCCAAGACATTGCTGCGGATGGAAAAAATCACATTTTGGAAACATAACAGGAAATCGATTGACACGAAAAGAAAGCCGTTATCGTATGTTTTTAATAACAATAATTTTGAATTTGTGGTGGTCATCGAAACAAGCGAGAATCTTCGAATGAGTATGCTTTTTAAATTACAGTAGAGTACTTTAAAATTACATCGAGCATCCTGACTGAATAGAAAAAGAAAAAATAATTGCACATTATGAAGGTTCGTGTTAAACCAAATAACATTTTCACAGGTAAAATCTCTCAAAACTGTGATACCTCGTGAGAATAGACACTGATGAGCTTTTGACTCATGTATTTATAGGGGAAAGTATCAAAACTATCGCAATTTCGCGATATATAATTAATTACCATTTATAACTTTATTCCTCATCTCTGTAGTGCACGATAGCTTCAAAAAGTACAGGTTGAAGGTGCACTAAATGAATCGTATTGATGTCGTCTGGAGATGGATTGGATTTTTGCTTTCGCTTACGTGGCTTTTTTCAGAATTGAAAAAAATGGTCTTTTTTTCCTTGAGATAAAAGCATTTCCCTTAAGAATAAATGAAAACTATTATACTTGTGTGATACTAAAAACCACACTCTTGAGGGCGAAAACTCTAAACATGCAACATCCACAAATGTACTCTAAATAAGCTGGGAAACACTCAAAAATGTATCTAAAATTCAGAAACCTTCCTGAGGATGAAAAACTTCAGTCTCGGAAGAAAAAATCAGTAACAAGTCTAAATGAGGCAATACATAGAAAGAAAGAGATTCAGTGGTAAAGAATGCTGGCATTTGTGGGGTTTAGACCTAAAGATTTTCGTTTGATTACACACGTGAAAACATGACTGTTTCGAGATAAAACGAATATTATTCTAATCTGTATAACTAGGGTTTATAAGTTGCATGTGTAGCTTCCTGATCAAATAAAAAAAAAATCGAATATATTCGGAGTATGTCGGTTCGTGTGATATCTTTAACCATATTCACCAAGGTAAAATAACTCAGGCAAACAATCTTTTACAAAAAAATTTTTTAGGTATTGATAATTAGATATATATTATTAGGAAAAATTAACTACACAGCCGTACTGAGATATACAATTTATGTACACTCATGATTACTAATCTTTGACCAGAGACGCGTGGCGGACAGTGTTATGACAAAACACGAGCCATGCATTCGAACATAGCCTCTGCGCTACTGGGCAGGGCAAAGAACTGTACCCAGGTGATCTTCAGTCATTCTGCAATTTAGCAATTTCCAAGAAATAAAAAAACCTGTGCCACTATACATCATATATACAGTAATAATTATTTAAGAATTAACGACACTGGCACACATTTTGACCAGAGGGGACAGGCAGCTAAGACGTTGCATAGGAATAGGGCAACCATTGCCACTGGATGGCAACGGCATAGATATAAATTCCTTAGTACAGCGGCCATGCGTCTGTGCGGCCGGCATCTTGGAGCAGTCAAGCATGTAATAGTGGGGCTTATTTTAGAGTGAATTCAGACTATGAAAATGAATGTTGTGGTGGTGGTGATGGTGGTTATTGTAGTGGTAATGGTGGTTGTTGCATTGTTGGCGGTTATTGTTGTGGTGACTTGTTGTGGTTATTATTGTGGTTGCTGCTGTGGTGGTTATTGTTGTTGTTGGTGTTGTGATGGTGGTTGTTGTAGTGATGGTGGTTGTTGTGAAGATGGTGGTTGTTTTTGTGGTTGTTGGTGGGTGGTGGTTATTGTTGTGGTAGTGGTTATTGTTGTGATGGTTGATGTGCTGGTGGTTGTGGTGATAGTGGTTGTTGTTGTTATGGTGATTTTTGTTGTGGTGGTGGTGATTGCTGTTGCGGTGGTGGATGTGGTTGTTGTTCCTGTCATGGTGGTGGTGGTGGTTGTGGTGGTGGATGTGGTGCTGGTTGTTGTTGTTGTTGTGTTGGTGGTGGTGGTGGATGTTGTGGTGGTGGCTGTTGTTGTGGTGGTAATGGTTGTGGTTCCTGGTTCATCTGATATGTGAACTCAGTGGACAGCAGGCTTAAATTTCCCTTCTGCAGCCCACCATCCTTCTTTCGGAGGATAGGGAAGCAACTGAGGGACGTTTGCATGACCATACAGTTGAGGCGCTCATGCTATCGGTGTCACCATAAATATATTGACTCTTTCTACACCCAAAAGCAACATAGTGTTGCTACATTTCTAGGTAAATAGTGGTCAGCTTTGACCATCGTCAGGAACACGACATCGTCTGTCTGGACCGTTCCAAGATGGTGGCAGGGCCGCTGCATCTAAAGTAGTTTCATGCGGCATCTAGGCTTGTTTATATCTATGGGCAATGGGGTCTGTTATCACTAGAAAAAAACATTCAGTTCAATATTATGAAGCATTATTACTTGGAATACGTGGTGTGAATGCCGGCTACTGTGGCAATGGTGGATATTTCTCTGCTATAACCTACCAACAGCTCGGTTAAAGGTTCGCCTCAAGACTTAGGTCAGTGAAATAATAAAGATTGATAAAACACGGTATGAAATTCAAATATCACGCACTTATTACAGACTAAAAATAACAGCTATAACCAAATCTGACTATTTCTTACCATGTATATAGTATGTGAGAAAGTAACACCGTAATATGTGAAACAAAAATGTTTGTGATTCTTAGAAAATTGTTCATTGAAGCACTAAACCTTTCTGGAACGACGGTTGAGTGTGTCTGTGTAGCCTACGCCTGGCCACGGCTTTGGCTAACTCTCATGTCAGAAATTAGTGATCATGAGTGTACATTATTTGGTTCCATATACGAGTATATGTAGTTTTAATGTTCATGATAGGTCTAAAAGAATCAGGCTGCAATAACGTCAACCTGAACAGGTGTGTCTGCCGTATTGAGATTAATTGGATTTTTAAGTTCTGATGAGTCTCTTAACTTTGTTTTTTATTCTCATCTTTGCTCTTCTTCACTAGTAAAAGGTAGCGCCAATGTGAACTAGTTCGGCTGATAGGATCCGCTTTGTTGGTACTTGTAAACTACTGTAATGGCGTGATGGCTTAATAATCTTAATCGGAATCGCTTATATGGAACTTCCACAAAATTAAAAAAAAATGATTTCGAAACACTCCAAAATAAGTAACAAAAATAAGTAACAAAATAAGTAACAATGTCTGAAAACTGAGAATCCTCGTGAGAAGAAATATTGATGAGGTTTTGACTCTAACATTTGAAGTTTTTACGAGAATGTATTGACTAGCGCAATACCGAGATATATAATTATTTGCCATTTTTAATTTTATTCCTCTTTGTAGTGCACGAGAGCTACAAAATATGCATGTTGAAGGAACATGAATGAACTGTATTGATGTCGTCTGAAGATTGTTTTGATTTTTACTTTAGCAAGAGGGTCATGTGGCTTTTTTCATTTGTACGTCTTTCAGATTTAAATAATGGTCATTTTTTCCTTACGATAGAAGAATCTCCTTTAGGAATAATTCGAAACTATTATACTTGAATGGTTCTAAAAACCAATCAATTGAGTGCGAGATCTCAAAATATGCAAAATTGAGAATGGTACTCTAAATCTGCTGGGAAACACCCAAAATTGTATCTAAAATTTAGAAAAAGTTCCCGACATTGCTGCGGATGGAAAAAATCACATTTTGGAAACAGGAAATCGATTGACACGAAAAGAAAGCCGTCATCCTATGTTTTTAATAATAATTTTGAATTTGTGATGGTCATCGAAACAAACGAGAATCTTCGAATGAGTATGCTTTTTAAATTACAGTAGAGTACTTTAAAATTACATCGAGCCTCCTGACTGAATAGAAAAAGAAAGAATAAATTCACATCGTGAAGGTTCGTGTTAAACCAAGTACATTTCCATAGGTAAAATCTCTCAAAACTGTGATACCTCGTGAGAATAGACACTGATGAGCATTTGACTCCCTCATGTATTGTTGTTGTTGAAAGATTTCCTGCACATATAGTGCAGGCCGGGCCATACATTAGCACGGTCAGTGGTGTATGGGCTGATTGAAAAACAGTAAGTGGGGAGGACAGGACCTGGGGATTGCCCAGCACACACGTCCTGTCTCCTGACTGGCTTTGTTGTGTGTGTGTCTCATGCATTTATAAGGAAAAGTATCAAAACTATCGCAATTTCGCGATATATATATTTAATTACCATTTATAACTTTATTCCTCATCTCTGTGGTGCACGACAGCTTCAAAAAGTGCAGGTTGAAGGAGCACTGAATGAATGGTATTGATGTCGTCTGGAGATGGATTGGAATTTTACTTTCGCAGGAAGGTCATTCGTGGCTTTATTCATGTGTAGTAGTAACCAGAATTGAAAAAAATGGTTTCCTTTTCCTTGAGATAAAAGCATTTCCCTTAAAAATAAATCAAACTATTATACCTGATACTAAAAAAACACGCTTGAGAGCGAAAACTCCAAACATGCAACTTCCACAAATGTACTCTAAATAAGCTGGGAAATACTCAAAAATATATCTGAAATTCAGAATCCTTTCCTGAGGGTGAGAAACTTGTCTCGGAAGAAAAAATCAGTAACGTGGCTAAATGAGGCAAGAATGCTGGCATTTGTGGGATTTGGCCCAAAAATTTTCGTTTCATTAGACATAAAATCATGGATATTTAGAGACAAAATGAATATTATTCTAATCTGTATAACTAGGGCATATAAGTTTCATGTGGTGCATCGTGATCAAATAAAAAGAAATCGAATATATTTGGAGTATGTCGGTTCGTGTGATATCTTTAACCATATTCACCAAGGCAAAATCACTCAGAAAGGCAAACAATCTTTTACAAGAATTTTTTTAGGTATTGATTATCAGCTATATGTTATTAGGAAAAAGTAACTAAACAGCCGTACTGAGATATACAATTTATATTCATTACTTGATTCCATATACAAGTATATGTTGTTCTAATGTTCATGATGGGTAGTACCGAGATATATAATTAATTACAATTAATAACTACTTTCATCTCCACAGACATGCAGTGCATTATACGAATAAAAAAAAATGCAGGTTGAAGGAACACTGACTGAACTATATTAATGTCGACTGGAAAAACAAAATTTCACATTATGAATGTTCGTGTTACAAAAATAGCAACACTACCATTGGTAAAATCTGTGAAAACTGTGAATCCTTGTGATAAGGAATATTGACGAATTTTTTATTCTCATTAATTCATAGAAAATATAAATTATAGCCATACCTAACATTAGTAACTTTATTCTTCATTTCCCTAGACATGTAGTGCATGATAGCTAAAAAAAAAAAAAATCCACGTTAAAATACCACCGACTGAACTCTATTAATGTCGTCTAGATATTGTTGGGATTATTAGGTTATTACTGACGTTTTTCATTTGTCGTGGTAACATCAGATTAACGAAAATGGACAAGTTCTTTATTAAAGAAAAGGCATCCGCCTTGGTCATAAAAAAAAAAATGCATAATTGAGGGCGAAAACATTAAATATGCAACTTGCACAAATGTATCATAAATTAACTGGGAAACATATAATTGTATCTAAAATTAATAGAAACTTTACTGCCGGTGATAAAAGTCCGTCTCGGAAAGAAAAATCAGTATCAAGCCTAAATTAGGTAATACATATGATTAAGTCGATTCACAGGTAAAGAAGGCTGGCATTTGAGAGGTATAAGCACTGAGAGCTTCGTTTGATTAAAGGCATGAAAACAACATGGAAATGTACAGAGAAAACGGTTGTTTCTTTTATCCGTATAAATAGGCCTTTGAATGTTATCCTGATCGTCCTGACAATATATAAAAAATGGAATATTTTCGCAGTATGACTGTTAGGGGGATATCATAGTCCAAATTCACCAAGGTAAAATCACACCGAAAGGCAATAAATCGTTTACAAGAAAATTGTTTGCATATTGATTATCAGATATATATTATTAGGAAAATGTTAAAACATAGTCGTATTACGATATACAATTAATAAACATATCGTTGTTCTTTATAGACGCACTTTTATTTTTCATGGGTGTAAAAAAAATCAGGTTGCACGAAGGTCCAACTGAACTGCTGTGTGTGCTGAATTGAGATTATTTGGATTTTTAAGTTTCGATGAGTCTATTTGCTTTTTTTTTTTTACTCATTCCTGACTTTACTGATAAAAGGTTGTGCCAATGTGAAATAGTTACGGGTAATAGCATCCAGTTTGGGGCTTGTTCAAAAGTATTTTCCTTGAGTGACGGCTGTATAAAATTCATATTTGGTCGAAAGAGCTAAATATGCAACTTCCAGATATATACTCAAAATTCATTGCCAAACTCAATTCTTTATAAAACCCAAGACATTGCTGCGGATGGAAAAAATCACATTTTGGAAACATAACAGGAAATCGATTGACACGAAAAGAAAGCCGTTATCGTATGTTTTTAATAACAATAATTTTGAATTTGTGGTGGTCATCGAAACAAGCGAGAATCTTCGAATGAGTATGCTTTTTAAATTACAGTAGAGTACTTTAAAATTACATCGAGCATCCTGACTGAATAGAAAAAGAAAAAATAATTGCACATTATGAAGGTTCGTGTTAAACCAAATAACATTTTCACAGGTAAAATCTCTCAAAACTGTGATACCTCGTGAGAATAGACACTGATGAGCTTTTGACTCATGTATTTATAGGGGAAAGTATCAAAACTATCGCAATTTCGCGATATATAATTAATTACCATTTATAACTTTATTCCTCATCTCTGTAGTGCACGATAGCTTCAAAAAGTACAGGTTGAAGGTGCACTAAATGAATCGTATTGATGTCGTCTGGAGATGGATTGGATTTTTGCTTTCGCTTACGTGGCTTTTTTCAGAATTGAAAAAAATGGTCTTTTTTCCTTGAGATAAAAGCATTTCCCTTAAGAATAAATGAAAACTATTATACTTGTGTGATACTAAAAACCACACTCTTGAGGGCGAAAACTCTAAACATGCAACATCCACAAATGTACTCTAAATAAGCTGGGAAACACTCAAAAATGTATCTAAAATTCAGAAACCTTCCTGAGGATGAAAAACTTCAGTCTCGGAAGAAAAAAATCAGTAACAAGTCTAAATGAGGCAATACATAGAAAGAAAGAGATTCAGTGGTAAAGAATGCTGGCATTTGTGGGGTTTAGACCTAAAGATTTTCGTTTGATTACACACGTGAAAACATGACTGTTTCGAGATAAAACGAATATTATTCTAATCTGTATAACTAGGGTTTATAAGTTGCATGTGTAGCTTCCTGATCAAATAAAAAAAAAATCGAATATATTCGGAGTATGTCGGTTCGTGTGATATCTTTAACCATATTCACCAAGGTAAAATAACTCAGGCAAACAATCTTTTACAAAAAAATTTTTTAGGTATTGATAATTAGATATATATTATTAGGAAAAATTAACTACACAGCCGTACTGAGATATACAATTTATGTACACTCATGATTACTAATCTTTGACCAGAGACGCGTGGCGGACAGTGTTATGACAAAACACGAGCCATGCATTCGAACATAGCCTCTGCGCTACTGGGCAGGGCAAAGAACTGTACCCAGGTGATCTTCAGTCATTCTGCAATTTAGCAATTTCCAAGAAATAAAAAAACCTGTGCCACTATACATCATATATACAGTAATAATTATTTAAGAATTAACGACACTGGCACACATTTTGACCAGAGGGGACAGGCAGCTAAGACGTTGCATAGGAATAGGGCAACCATTGCCACTGGATGGCAACGGCATAGATATAAATTCCTTAGTACAGCGGCCATGCGTCTGTGCGGCCGGCATCTTGGAGCAGTCAAGCATGTAATAGTGGGGCTTATTTTAGAGTGAATTCAGACTATGAAAATGAATGTTGTGGTGGTGGTGATGGTGGTTATTGTAGTGGTAATGGTGGTTGTTGCATTGTTGGCGGTTATTGTTGTGGTGACTTGTTGTGGTTATTATTGTGGTTGCTGCTGTGGTGGTTATTGTTGTTGTTGGTGTTGTGATGGTGGTTGTTGTAGTGATGGTGGTTGTTGTGAAGATGGTGGTTGTTTTTGTGGTTGTTGGTGGGTGGTGGTTATTGTTGTGGTAGTGGTTATTGTTGTGATGGTTGATGTGCTGGTGGTTGTGGTGATAGTGGTTGTTGTTGTTATGGTGATTTTTGTTGTGGTGGTGGTGATTGCTGTTGCGGTGGTGGATGTGGTTGTTGTTCCTGTCATGGTGGTGGTGGTGGTTGTGGTGGTGGATGTGGTGCTGGTTGTTGTTGTTGTTGTGTTGGTGGTGGTGGTGGATGTTGTGGTGGTGGCTGTTGTTGTGGTGGTAATGGTTGTGGTTCCTGGTTCATCTGATATGTGAACTCAGTGGACAGCAGGCTTAAATTTCCCTTCTGCAGCCCACCATCCTTCTTTCGGAGGATAGGGAAGCAACTGAGGGACGTTTGCATGACCATACAGTTGAGGCGCTCATGCTATCGGTGTCACCATAAATATATTGACTCTTTCTACACCCAAAAGCAACATAGTGTTGCTACATTTCTAGGTAAATAGTGGTCAGCTTTGACCATCGTCAGGAACACGACATCGTCTGTCTGGACCGTTCCAAGATGGTGGCAGGGCCGCTGCATCTAAAGTAGTTTCATGCGGCATCTAGGCTTGTTTATATCTATGGGCAATGGGGTCTGTTATCACTAGAAAAAAACATTCAGTTCAATATTATGAAGCATTATTACTTGGAATACGTGGTGTGAATGCCGGCTACTGTGGCAATGGTGGATATTTCTCTGCTATAACCT
This sequence comes from Coenobita brevimanus, assembly GCF_032717465.1. Classification (NCBI taxonomy): domain Eukaryota; kingdom Metazoa; phylum Arthropoda; class Malacostraca; order Decapoda; family Coenobitidae; genus Coenobita; species Coenobita brevimanus. Next base: position 13,783 of record NW_027645150.1, on the reverse strand, counting down.
ACCAACAGCTCGGTTAAAGGTTCGCCTCAAGACTTAGGTCAGTGAAATAATAAAGATTGATAAAACACGGTATGAAATTCAAATATCACGCACTTATTACAGACTAAAAATAACAGCTATAACCAAATCTGACTATTTCTTACCATGTATATAGTATGTGAGAAAGTAACACCGTAATATGTGAAACAAAAATGTTTGTGATTCTTAGAAAATTGTTCATTGAAGCACTAAACCTTTCTGGAACGACGGTTGAGTGTGTCTGTGTAGCCTACGCCTGGCCACGGCTTTGGCTAACTCTCATGTCAGAAATTAGTGATCATGAGTGTACATTATTTGGTTCCATATACGAGTATATGTAGTTTTAATGTTCATGATAGGTCTAAAAAATCAGGCTGCAATAACGTCAACCTGAACAGGTGTGTCTGCCGTATTGAGATTAATTGGATTTTTAAGTTCTGATGAGTCTCTTAACTTTGTTTTTTATTCTCATCTTTGCTCTTCTTCACTAGTAAAAGGTAGCGCCAATGTGAACTAGTTCGGCTGATAGGATCCGCTTTGTTGGTACTTGTAAACTACTGTAATGGCGTGATGGCTTAATAATCTTAATCGGAATCGCTTATATGGAACTTCCACAAAATTAGAAAAAAAATGATTTCGAAACACTCCAAAATAAGTAACAAAAATAAGTAACAAAATAAGTAACAATGTCTGAAAACTGAGAATCCTCGTGAGAAGAAATATTGATGAGGTTTTGACTCTAACATTTGAAGTTTTTACGAGAATGTATTGACTAGCGCAATACCGAGATATATAATTATTTGCCATTTTTAATTTTATTCCTCTTTGTAGTGCACGAGAGCTACAAAATATGCATGTTGAAGGAACATGAATGAACTGTATTGATGTCGTCTGAAGATTGTTTTGATTTTTACTTTAGCAAGAGGGTCATGTGGCTTTTTTCATTTGTACGTCTTTCAGATTTAAATAATGGTCATTTTTTCCTTACGATAGAAGAATCTCCTTTAGGAATAATTCGAAACTATTATACTTGAATGGTTCTAAAAACCAATCAATTGAGTGCGAGATCTCAAAATATGCAAAATTGAGAATGGTACTCTAAATCTGCTGGGAAACACCCAAAATTGTATCTAAAATTTAGAAAAAGTTCCCGACATTGCTGCGGATGGAAAAAATCACATTTTGGAAACAGGAAATCGATTGACACGAAAAGAAAGCCGTCATCCTATGTTTTTAATAATAATTTTGAATTTGTGATGGTCATCGAAACAAACGAGAATCTTCGAATGAGTATGCTTTTTAAATTACAGTAGAGTACTTTAAAATTACATCGAGCCTCCTGACTGAATAGAAAAAGAAAGAATAAATTCACATCGTGAAGGTTCGTGTTAAACCAAGTACATTTCCATAGGTAAAATCTCTCAAAACTGTGATACCTCGTGAGAATAGACACTGATGAGCATTTGACTCCCTCATGTATTGTTGTTGTTGAAAGATTTCCTGCACATATAGTGCAGGCCGGGCCATACATTAGCACGGTCAGTGGTGTATGGGCTGATTGAAAAACAGTAAGTGGGGAGGACAGGACCTGGGGATTGCCCAGCACACACGTCCTGTCTCCTGACTGGCTTTGTTGTGTGTGTGTCTCATGCATTTATAAGGAAAAGTATCAAAACTATCGCAATTTCGCGATATATATATTTAATTACCATTTATAACTTTATTCCTCATCTCTGTGGTGCACGACAGCTTCAAAAAGTGCAGGTTGAAGGAGCACTGAATGAATGGTATTGATGTCGTCTGGAGATGGATTGGAATTTTACTTTCGCAGGAAGGTCATTCGTGGCTTTATTCATGTGTAGTAGTAACCAGAATTGAAAAAAATGGTTTCCTTTTCCTTGAGATAAAAGCATTTCCCTTAAAAATAAATCAAACTATTATACCTGATACTAAAAAAACACACGCTTGAGAGCGAAAACTCCAAACATGCAACTTCCACAAATGTACTCTAAATAAGCTGGGAAATACTCAAAAATATATCTGAAATTCAGAATCCTTTCCTGAGGGTGAGAAACTTGTCTCGGAAGAAAAAATCAGTAACGTGGCTAAATGAGGCAAGAATGCTGGCATTTGTGGGATTTGGCCCAAAAATTTTCGTTTCATTAGACATAAAATCATGGATATTTAGAGACAAAATGAATATTATTCTAATCTGTATAACTAGGGCATATAAGTTTCATGTGGTGCATCGTGATCAAATAAAAAGAAATCGAATATATTTGGAGTATGTCGGTTCGTGTGATATCTTTAACCATATTCACCAAGGCAAAATCACTCAGAAAGGCAAACAATCTTTTACAAGAATTTTTTTTAGGTATTGATTATCAGCTATATGTTATTAGGAAAAAGTAACTAAACAGCCGTACTGAGATATACAATTTATATTCATTACTTGATTCCATATACAAGTATATGTTGTTCTAATGTTCATGATGGGTAGTACCGAGATATATAATTAATTACAATTAATAACTACTTTCATCTCCACAGACATGCAGTGCATTATACGAATAAAAAAAAATGCAGGTTGAAGGAACACTGACTGAACTATATTAATGTCGACTGGAAAAACAAAATTTCACATTATGAATGTTCGTGTTACAAAAATAGCAACACTACCATTGGTAAAATCTGTGAAAACTGTGAATCCTTGTGATAAGGAATATTGACGAATTTTTTATTCTCATTAATTCATAGAAAATATAAATTATAGCCATACCTAACATTAGTAACTTTATTCTTCATTTCCCTAGACATGTAGTGCATGATAGCTAAAAAAAAAATCCACGTTAAAATACCACCGACTGAACTCTATTAATGTCGTCTAGATATTGTTGGGATTATTAGGTTATTACTGACGTTTTTCATTTGTCGTGGTAACATCAGATTAACGAAAATGGACAAGTTCTTTATTAAAGAAAAGGCATCCGCCTTGGTCATAAAAAAATGCATAATTGAGGGCGAAAACATTAAATATGCAACTTGCACAAATGTATCATAAATTAACTGGGAAACATATAATTGTATCTAAAATTAATAGAAACTTTACTGCCGGTGATAAAAGTCCGTCTCGGAAAGAAAAATCAGTATCAAGCCTAAATTAGGTAATACATATGATTAAGTCGATTCACAGGTAAAGAAGGCTGGCATTTGAGAGGTATAAGCACTGAGAGCTTCGTTTGATTAAAGGCATGAAAACAACATGGAAATGTACAGAGAAAACGGTTGTTTCTTTTATCCGTATAAATAGGCCTTTGAATGTTATCCTGATCGTCCTGACAATATATAAAAAATGGAATATTTTCGCAGTATGACTGTTAGGGGGATATCATAGTCCAAATTCACCAAGGTAAAATCACACCGAAAGGCAATAAATCGTTTACAAGAAAATTGTTTGCATATTGATTATCAGATATATATTATTAGGAAAATGTTAAAACATAGTCGTATTACGATATACAATTAATAAACATATCGTTGTTCTTTATAGACGCACTTTTATTTTTCATGGGTGTAAAAAAATCAGGTTGCACGAAGGTCCAACTGAACTGCTGTGTGTGCTGAATTGAGATTATTTGGATTTTTAAGTTTCGATGAGTCTATTTGCTTTTTTTTTTACTCATTCCTGACTTTACTGATAAAAGGTTGTGCCAATGTGAAATAGTTACGGGTAATAGCATCCAGTTTGGGGCTTGTTCAAAAGTATTTTCCTTGAGTGACGGCTGTATAAAATTCATATTTGGTCGAAAGAGCTAAATATGCAACTTCCAGATATATACTCAAAATTCATTGCCAAACTCAATTCTTTATAAAACCCAAGACATTGCTGCGGATGGAAAAAATCACATTTTGGAAACATAACAGGAAATCGATTGACACGAAAAGAAAGCCGTTATCGTATGTTTTTAATAACAATAATTTTGAATTTGTGGTGGTCATCGAAACAAGCGAGAATCTTCGAATGAGTATGCTTTTTAAATTACAGTAGAGTACTTTAAAATTACATCGAGCATCCTGACTGAATAGAAAAAGAAAAAATAATTGCACATTATGAAGGTTCGTGTTAAACCAAATAACATTTTCACAGGTAAAATCTCTCAAAACTGTGATACCTCGTGAGAATAGACACTGATGAGCTTTTGACTCATGTATTTATAGGGGAAAGTATCAAAACTATCGCAATTTCGCGATATATAATTAATTACCATTTATAACTTTATTCCTCATCTCTGTAGTGCACGATAGCTTCAAAAAGTACAGGTTGAAGGTGCACTAAATGAATCGTATTGATGTCGTCTGGAGATGGATTGGATTTTTGCTTTCGCTTACGTGGCTTTTTTCAGAATTGAAAAAAATGGTCTTTGTTTCCTTGAGATAAAAGCATTTCCCTTAAGAATAAATGAAAACTATTATACTTGTGTGATACTAAAAACCACACTCTTGAGGGCGAAAACTCTAAACATGCAACATCCACAAATGTACTCTAAATAAGCTGGGAAACACTCAAAAATGTATCTAAAATTCAGAAACCTTCCTGAGGATGAAAAACTTCAGTCTCGGAAGAAAAAAATCAGTAACAAGTCTAAATGAGGCAATACATAGAAAGAAAGAGATTCAGTGGTAAAGAATGCTGGCATTTGTGGGGTTTAGACCTAAAGATTTTCGTTTGATTACACACGTGAAAACATGACTGTTTCGAGATAAAACGAATATTATTCTAATCTGTATAACTAGGGTTTATAAGTTGCATGTGTAGCTTCCTGATCAAATAAAAAAAATCGAATATATTCGGAGTATGTCGGTTCGTGTGATATCTTTAACCATATTCACCAAGGTAAAATAACTCAGGCAAACAATCTTTTACAAAAAAATTTTTTAGGTATTGATAATTAGATATATATTATTAGGAAAAATTAACTACACAGCCGTACTGAGATATACAATTTATGTACACTCATGATTACTAATCTTTGACCAGAGACGCGTGGCGGACAGTGTTATGACAAAACACGAGCCATGCATTCGAACATAGCCTCTGCGCTACTGGGCAGGGCAAAGAACTGTACCCAGGTGATCTTCAGTCATTCTGCAATTTAGCAATTTCCAAGAAATAAAAAACCTGTGCCACTATACATCATATATACAGTAATAATTATTTAAGAATTAACGACACTGGCACACATTTTGACCAGAGGGGACAGGCAGCTAAGACGTTGCATAGGAATAGGGCAACCATTGCCACTGGATGGCAACGGCATAGATATAAATTCCTTAGTACAGCGGCCATGCGTCTGTGCGGCCGGCATCTTGGAGCAGTCAAGCATGTAATAGTGGGGCTTATTTTAGAGTGAATTCAGACTATGAAAATGAATGTTGTGGTGGTGGTGATGGTGGTTATTGTAGTGGTAATGGTGGTTGTTGCATTGTTGGCGGTTATTGTTGTGGTGACTTGTTGTGGTTATTATTGTGGTTGCTGCTGTGGTGGTTATTGTTGTTGTTGGTGTTGTGATGGTGGTTGTTGTAGTGATGGTGGTTGTTGTGAAGATGGTGGTTGTTTTTGTGGTTGTTGGTGGGTGGTGGTTATTGTTGTGGTAGTGGTTATTGTTGTGATGGTTGATGTGCTGGTGGTTGTGGTGATAGTGGTTGTTGTTGTTATGGTGATTTTTGTTGTGGTGGTGGTGATTGCTGTTGCGGTGGTGGATGTGGTTGTTGTTCCTGTCATGGTGGTGGTGGTGGTTGTGGTGGTGGATGTGGTGCTGGTTGTTGTTGTTGTTGTGTTGGTGGTGGTGGTGGATGTTGTGGTGGTGGCTGTTGTTGTGGTGGTAATGGTTGTGGTTCCTGGTTCATCTGATATGTGAACTCAGTGGACAGCAGGCTTAAATTTCCCTTCTGCAGCCCACCATCCTTCTTTCGGAGGATAGGGAAGCAACTGAGGGACGTTTGCATGACCATACAGTTGAGGCGCTCATGCTATCGGTGTCACCATAAATATATTGACTCTTTCTACACCCAAAAGCAACATAGTGTTGCTACATTTCTAGGTAAATAGTGGTCAGCTTTGACCATCGTCAGGAACACGACATCGTCTGTCTGGACCGTTCCAAGATGGTGGCAGGGCCGCTGCATCTAAAGTAGTTTCATGCGGCATCTAGGCTTGTTTATATCTATGGGCAATGGGGTCTGTTATCACTAGAAAAAAACATTCAGTTCAATATTATGAAGCATTATTACTTGGAATACGTGGTGTGAATGCCGGCTACTGTGGCAATGGTGGATATTTCTCTGCTATAACCTACCAACAGCTCGGTTAAAGGTTCGCCTCAAGACTTAGGTCAGTGAAATAATAAAGATTGATAAAACACGGTATGAAATTCAAATATCACGCACTTATTACAGACTAAAAATAACAGCTATAACCAAATCTGACTATTTCTTACCATGTATATAGTATGTGAGAAAGTAACACCGTAATATGTGAAACAAAAATGTTTGTGATTCTTAGAAAATTGTTCATTGAAGCACTAAACCTTTCTGGAACGACGGTTGAGTGTGTCTGTGTAGCCTACGCCTGGCCACGGCTTTGGCTAACTCTCATGTCAGAAATTAGTGATCATGAGTGTACATTATTTGGTTCCATATACGAGTATATGTAGTTTTAATGTTCATGATAGGTCTAAAAAAAATCAGGCTGCAATAACGTCAACCTGAACAGGTGTGTCTGCCGTATTGAGATTAATTGGATTTTTAAGTTCTGATGAGTCTCTTAACTTTGTTTTTTATTCTCATCTTTGCTCTTCTTCACTAGTAAAAGGTAGCGCCAATGTGAACTAGTTCGGCTGATAGGATCCGCTTTGTTGGTACTTGTAAACTACTGTAATGGCGTGATGGCTTAATAATCTTAATCGGAATCGCTTATATGGAACTTCCACAAAATTAGAAAAAAAAAATGATTTCGAAACACTCCAAAATAAGTAACAAAAATAAGTAACAAAATAAGTAACAATGTCTGAAAACTGAGAATCCTCGTGAGAAGAAATATTGATGAGGTTTTGACTCTAACATTTGAAGTTTTTACGAGAATGTATTGACTAGCGCAATACCGAGATATATAATTATTTGCCATTTTTAATTTTATTCCTCTTTGTAGTGCACGAGAGCTACAAAATATGCATGTTGAAGGAACATGAATGAACTGTATTGATGTCGTCTGAAGATTGTTTTGATTTTTACTTTAGCAAGAGGGTCATGTGGCTTTTTTCATTTGTACGTCTTTCAGATTTAAATAATGGTCATTTTTTCCTTACGATAGAAGAATCTCCTTTAGGAATAATTCGAAACTATTATACTTGAATGGTTCTAAAAACCAATCAATTGAGTGCGAGATCTCAAAATATGCAAAATTGAGAATGGTACTCTAAATCTGCTGGGAAACACCCAAAATTGTATCTAAAATTTAGAAAAAGTTCCCGACATTGCTGCGGATGGAAAAAATCACATTTTGGAAACAGGAAATCGATTGACACGAAAAGAAAGCCGTCATCCTATGTTTTTAATAATAATTTTGAATTTGTGATGGTCATCGAAACAAACGAGAATCTTCGAATGAGTATGCTTTTTAAATTACAGTAGAGTACTTTAAAATTACATCGAGCCTCCTGACTGAATAGAAAAAGAAAGAATAAATTCACATCGTGAAGGTTCGTGTTAAACCAAGTACATTTCCATAGGTAAAATCTCTCAAAACTGTGATACCTCGTGAGAATAGACACTGATGAGCATTTGACTCCCTCATGTATTGTTGTTGTTGAAAGATTTCCTGCACATATAGTGCAGGCCGGGCCATACATTAGCACGGTCAGTGGTGTATGGGCTGATTGAAAAACAGTAAGTGGGGAGGACAGGACCTGGGGATTGCCCAGCACACACGTCCTGTCTCCTGACTGGCTTTGTTGTGTGTGTGTCTCATGCATTTATAAGGAAAAGTATCAAAACTATCGCAATTTCGCGATATATATATTTAATTACCATTTATAACTTTATTCCTCATCTCTGTGGTGCACGACAGCTTCAAAAAGTGCAGGTTGAAGGAGCACTGAATGAATGGTATTGATGTCGTCTGGAGATGGATTGGAATTTTACTTTCGCAGGAAGGTCATTCGTGGCTTTATTCATGTGTAGTAGTAACCAGAATTGAAAAAAATGGTTTCCTTTTCCTTGAGATAAAAGCATTTCCCTTAAAAATAAATCAAACTATTATACCTGATACTAAAAAAACACACGCTTGAGAGCGAAAACTCCAAACATGCAACTTCCACAAATGTACTCTAAATAAGCTGGGAAATACTCAAAAATATATCTGAAATTCAGAATCCTTTCCTGAGGGTGAGAAACTTGTCTCGGAAGAAAAAATCAGTAACGTGGCTAAATGAGGCAAGAATGCTGGCATTTGTGGGATTTGGCCCAAAAATTTTCGTTTCATTAGACATAAAATCATGGATATTTAGAGACAAAATGAATATTATTCTAATCTGTATAACTAGGGCATATAAGTTTCATGTGGTGCATCGTGATCAAATAAAAAGAAATCGAATATATTTGGAGTATGTCGGTTCGTGTGATATCTTTAACCATATTCACCAAGGCAAAATCACTCAGAAAGGCAAACAATCTTTTACAAGAATTTTTTGTAGGTATTGATTATCAGCTATATGTTATTAGGAAAAAGTAACTAAACAGCCGTACTGAGATATACAATTTATATTCATTACTTGATTCCATATACAAGTATATGTTGTTCTAATGTTCATGATGGGTAGTACCGAGATATATAATTAATTACAATTAATAACTACTTTCATCTCCACAGACATGCAGTGCATTATACGAATAAAAAAAAAAGCAGGTTGAAGGAACACTGACTGAACTATATTAATGTCGACTGGAAAAACAAAATTTCACATTATGAATGTTCGTGTTACAAAAATAGCAACACTACCATTGGTAAAATCTGTGAAAACTGTGAATCCTTGTGATAAGGAATATTGACGAATTTTTTATTCTCATTAATTCATAGAAAATATAAATTATAGCCATACCTAACATTAGTAACTTTATTCTTCATTTCCCTAGACATGTAGTGCATGATAGCTAAAAAAAAAAAATCCACGTTAAAATACCACCGACTGAACTCTATTAATGTCGTCTAGATATTGTTGGGATTATTAGGTTATTACTGACGTTTTTCATTTGTCGTGGTAACATCAGATTAACGAAAATGGACAAGTTCTTTATTAAAGAAAAGGCATCCGCCTTGGTCATAAAAAAAAAATGCATAATTGAGGGCGAAAACATTAAATATGCAACTTGCACAAATGTATCATAAATTAACTGGGAAACATATAATTGTATCTAAAATTAATAGAAACTTTACTGCCGGTGATAAAAGTCCGTCTCGGAAAGAAAAATCAGTATCAAGCCTAAATTAGGTAATACATATGATTAAGTCGATTCACAGGTAAAGAAGGCTGGCATTTGAGAGGTATAAGCACTGAGAGCTTCGTTTGATTAAAGGCATGAAAACAACATGGAAATGTACAGAGAAAACGGTTGTTTCTTTTATCCGTATAAATAGGCCTTTGAATGTTATCCTGATCGTCCTGACAATATATAAAAAATGGAATATTTTCGCAGTATGACTGTTAGGGGGATATCATAGTCCAAATTCACCAAGGTAAAATCACACCGAAAGGCAATAAATCGTTTACAAGAAAATTGTTTGCATATTGATTATCAGATATATATTATTAGGAAAATGTTAAAACATAGTCGTATTACGATATACAATTAATAAACATATCGTTGTTCTTTATAGACGCACTTTTATTTTTCATGGGTGTAAAAAAAATCAGGTTGCACGAAGGTCCAACTGAACTGCTGTGTGTGCTGAATTGAGATTATTTGGATTTTTAAGTTTCGATGAGTCTATTTGCTTTTTTTTTTTACTCATTCCTGACTTTACTGATAAAAGGTTGTGCCAATGTGAAATAGTTACGGGTAATAGCATCCAGTTTGGGGCTTGTTCAAAAGTATTTTCCTTGAGTGACGGCTGTATAAAATTCATATTTGGTCGAAAGAGCTAAATATGCAACTTCCAGATATATACTCAAAATTCATTGCCAAACTCAATTCTTTATAAAACCCAAGACATTGCTGCGGATGGAAAAAATCACATTTTGGAAACATAACAGGAAATCGATTGACACGAAAAGAAAGCCGTTATCGTATGTTTTTAATAACAATAATTTTGAATTTGTGGTGGTCATCGAAACAAGCGAGAATCTTCGAATGAGTATGCTTTTTAAATTACAGTAGAGTACTTTAAAATTACATCGAGCATCCTGACTGAATAGAAAAAGAAAAAATAATTGCACATTATGAAGGTTCGTGTTAAACCAAATAACATTTTCACAGGTAAAATCTCTCAAAACTGTGATACCTCGTGAGAATAGACACTGATGAGCTTTTGACTCATGTATTTATAGGGGAAAGTATCAAAACTATCGCAATTTCGCGATATATAATTAATTACCATTTATAACTTTATTCCTCATCTCTGTAGTGCACGATAGCTTCAAAAAGTACAGGTTGAAGGTGCACTAAATGAATCGTATTGATGTCGTCTGGAGATGGATTGGATTTTTGCTTTCGCTTACGTGGCTTTTTTCAGAATTGAAAAAAATGGTCTTTTTTTCCTTGAGATAAAAGCATTTCCCTTAAGAATAAATGAAAACTATTATACTTGTGTGATACTAAAAACCACACTCTTGAGGGCGAAAACTCTAAACATGCAACATCCACAAATGTACTCTAAATAAGCTGGGAAACACTCAAAAATGTATCTAAAATTCAGAAACCTTCCTGAGGATGAAAAACTTCAGTCTCGGAAGAAAAAAATCAGTAACAAGTCTAAATGAGGCAATACATAGAAAGAAAGAGATTCAGTGGTAAAGAATGCTGGCATTTGTGGGGTTTAGACCTAAAGATTTTCGTTTGATTACACACGTGAAAACATGACTGTTTCGAGATAAAACGAATATTATTCTAATCTGTATAACTAGGGTTTATAAGTTGCATGTGTAGCTTCCTGATCAAATAAAAAAAATCGAATATATTCGGAGTATGTCGGTTCGTGTGATATCTTTAACCATATTCACCAAGGTAAAATAACTCAGGCAAACAATCTTTTACAAAAAAATTTTTTAGGTATTGATAATTAGATATATATTATTAGGAAAAATTAACTACACAGCCGTACTGAGATATACAATTTATGTACACTCATGATTACTAATCTTTGACCAGAGACGCGTGGCGGACAGTGTTATGACAAAACACGAGCCATGCATTCGAACATAGCCTCTGCGCTACTGGGCAGGGCAAAGAACTGTACCCAGGTGATCTTCAGTCATTCTGCAATTTAGCAATTTCCAAGAAATAAAAAAACCTGTGCCACTATACATCATATATACAGTAATAATTATTTAAGAATTAACGACACTGGCACACATTTTGACCAGAGGGGACAGGCAGCTAAGACGTTGCATAGGAATAGGGCAACCATTGCCACTGGATGGCAACGGCATAGATATAAATTCCTTAGTACAGCGGCCATGCGTCTGTGCGGCCGGCATCTTGGAGCAGTCAAGCATGTAATAGTGGGGCTTATTTTAGAGTGAATTCAGACTATGAAAATGAATGTTGTGGTGGTGGTGATGGTGGTTATTGTAGTGGTAATGGTGGTTGTTGCATTGTTGGCGGTTATTGTTGTGGTGACTTGTTGTGGTTATTATTGTGGTTGCTGCTGTGGTGGTTATTGTTGTTGTTGGTGTTGTGATGGTGGTTGTTGTAGTGATGGTGGTTGTTGTGAAGATGGTGGTTGTTTTTGTGGTTGTTGGTGGGTGGTGGTTATTGTTGTGGTAGTGGTTATTGTTGTGATGGTTGATGTGCTGGTGGTTGTGGTGATAGTGGTTGTTGTTGTTATGGTGATTTTTGTTGTGGTGGTGGTGATTGCTGTTGCGGTGGTGGATGTGGTTGTTGTTCCTGTCATGGTGGTGGTGGTGGTTGTGGTGGTGGATGTGGTGCTGGTTGTTGTTGTTGTTGTGTTGGTGGTGGTGGTGGATGTTGTGGTGGTGGCTGTTGTTGTGGTGGTAATGGTTGTGGTTCCTGGTTCATCTGATATGTGAACTCAGTGGACAGCAGGCTTAAATTTCCCTTCTGCAGCCCACCATCCTTCTTTCGGAGGATAGGGAAGCAACTGAGGGACGTTTGCATGACCATACAGTTGAGGCGCTCATGCTATCGGTGTCACCATAAATATATTGACTCTTTCTACACCCAAAAGCAACATAGTGTTGCTACATTTCTAGGTAAATAGTGGTCAGCTTTGACCATCGTCAGGAACACGACATCGTCTGTCTGGACCGTTCCAAGATGGTGGCAGGGCCGCTGCATCTAAAGTAGTTTCATGCGGCATCTAGGCTTGTTTATATCTATGGGCAATGGGGTCTGTTATCACTAGAAAAAAACATTCAGTTCAATATTATGAAGCATTATTACTTGGAATACGTGGTGTGAATGCCGGCTACTGTGGCAATGGTGGATATTTCTCTGCTATAACCTACCAACAGCTCGGTTAAAGGTTCGCCTCAAGACTTAGGTCAGTGAAATAATAAAGATTGATAAAACACGGTATGAAATTCAAATATCACGCACTTATTACAGACTAAAAATAACAGCTATAACCAAATCTGACTATTTCTTACCATGTATATAGTATGTGAGAAAGTAACACCGTAATATGTGAAACAAAAATGTTTGTGATTCTTAGAAAATTGTTCATTGAAGCACTAAACCTTTCTGGAACGACGGTTGAGTGTGTCTGTGTAGCCTACGCCTGGCCACGGCTTTGGCTAACTCTCATGTCAGAAATTAGTGATCATGAGTGTACATTATTTGGTTCCATATACGAGTATATGTAGTTTTAATGTTCATGATAGGTCTAAAAAATCAGGCTGCAATAACGTCAACCTGAACAGGTGTGTCTGCCGTATTGAGATTAATTGGATTTTTAAGTTCTGATGAGTCTCTTAACTTTGTTTTTTATTCTCATCTTTGCTCTTCTTCACTAGTAAAAGGTAGCGCCAATGTGAACTAGTTCGGCTGATAGGATCCGCTTTGTTGGTACTTGTAAACTACTGTAATGGCGTGATGGCTTAATAATCTTAATCGGAATCGCTTATATGGAACTTCCACAAAATTAGAAAAAAAAAATGATTTCGAAACACTCCAAAATAAGTAACAAAAATAAGTAACAAAATAAGTAACAATGTCTGAAAACTGAGAATCCTCGTGAGAAGAAATATTGATGAGGTTTTGACTCTAACATTTGAAGTTTTTACGAGAATGTATTGACTAGCGCAATACCGAGATATATAATTATTTGCCATTTTTAATTTTATTCCTCTTTGTAGTGCACGAGAGCTACAAAATATGCATGTTGAAGGAACATGAATGAACTGTATTGATGTCGTCTGAAGATTGTTTTGATTTTTACTTTAGCAAGAGGGTCATGTGGCTTTTTTCATTTGTACGTCTTTCAGATTTAAATAATGGTCATTTTTTCCTTACGATAGAAGAATCTCCTTTA
>NW_027645149.1:0-1998 GCF_032717465.1 Coenobita brevimanus | reverse complement strand
TGATCGTCCTGACAATATATAAAAAATGGAATATTTTCGCAGTATGACTGTTAGGGGGATATCATAGTCCAAATTCACCAAGGTAAAATCACACCGAAAGGCAATAAATCGTTTACAAGAAAATTGTTTGCATATTGATTATCAGATATATATTATTAGGAAAATGTTAAAACATAGTCGTATTACGATATACAATTAATAAACATATCGTTGTTCTTTATAGACGCACTTTTATTTTTCATGGGTGTAAAAAAAATCAGGTTGCACGAAGGTCCAACTGAACTGCTGTGTGTGCTGAATTGAGATTATTTGGATTTTTAAGTTTCGATGAGTCTATTTGCTTTTTTTTTACTCATTCCTGACTTTACTGATAAAAGGTTGTGCCAATGTGAAATAGTTACGGGTAATAGCATCCAGTTTGGGGCTTGTTCAAAAGTATTTTCCTTGAGTGACGGCTGTATAAAATTCATATTTGGTCGAAAGAGCTAAATATGCAACTTCCAGATATATACTCAAAATTCATTGCCAAACTCAATTCTTTATAAAACCCAAGACATTGCTGCGGATGGAAAAAATCACATTTTGGAAACATAACAGGAAATCGATTGACACGAAAAGAAAGCCGTTATCGTATGTTTTTAATAACAATAATTTTGAATTTGTGGTGGTCATCGAAACAAGCGAGAATCTTCGAATGAGTATGCTTTTTAAATTACAGTAGAGTACTTTAAAATTACATCGAGCATCCTGACTGAATAGAAAAAGAAAAAATAATTGCACATTATGAAGGTTCGTGTTAAACCAAATAACATTTTCACAGGTAAAATCTCTCAAAACTGTGATACCTCGTGAGAATAGACACTGATGAGCTTTTGACTCATGTATTTATAGGGGAAAGTATCAAAACTATCGCAATTTCGCGATATATAATTAATTACCATTTATAACTTTATTCCTCATCTCTGTAGTGCACGATAGCTTCAAAAAGTACAGGTTGAAGGTGCACTAAATGAATCGTATTGATGTCGTCTGGAGATGGATTGGATTTTTACTTTCGCTTACGTGGCTTTTTTCAGAATTGAAAAAAATGGTCTTTTTTTCCTTGAGATAAAAGCATTTCCCTTAAGAATAAATGAAAACTATTATACTTGTGTGATACTAAAAACCACACTCTTGAGGGCGAAAACTCTAAACATGCAACATCCACAAATGTACTCTAAATAAGCTGGGAAACACTCAAAAATGTATCTAAAATTCAGAAACCTTCCTGAGGATGAAAAACTTCAGTCTCGGAAGAAAAAAATCAGTAACAAGTCTAAATGAGGCAATACATAGAAAGAAAGAGATTCAGTGGTAAAGAATGCTGGCATTTGTGGGGTTTAGACCTAAAGATTTTCGTTTGATTACACACGTGAAAACATGACTGTTTCGAGATAAAACGAATATTATTCTAATCTGTATAACTAGGGTTTATAAGTTGCATGTGTAGCTTCCTGATCAAATAAAAAAAATCGAATATATTCGGAGTATGTCGGTTCGTGTGATATCTTTAACCATATTCACCAAGGTAAAATAACTCAGGCAAACAATCTTTTACAAAAAAATTTTTTAGGTATTGATAATTAGATATATATTATTAGGAAAAATTAACTACACAGCCGTACTGAGATATACAATTTATGTACACTCATGATTACTAATCTTTGACCAGAGACGCGTGGCGGACAGTGTTATGACAAAACACGAGCCATGCATTCGAACATAGCCTCTGCGCTACTGGGCAGGGCAAAGAACTGTACCCAGGTGATCTTCAGTCATTCTGCAATTTAGCAATTTCCAAGAAATAAAAAAACCTGTGCCACTATACATCATATATACAGTAATAATTATTTAAGAATTAACGACACTGGCACACATTTTGACCAGAGGGGACAGGCAGCTAAGACGTTGCATAGGAATAGGGCAACCATTGCCACTGGATGGCAACGGCATAGATAT
>NW_027645148.1:0-4995 GCF_032717465.1 Coenobita brevimanus | reverse complement strand
GGAATAATTCGAAACTATTATACTTGAATGGTTCTAAAAACCAATCAATTGAGTGCGAGATCTCAAAATATGCAAAATTGAGAATGGTACTCTAAATCTGCTGGGAAACACCCAAAATTGTATCTAAAATTTAGAAAAAGTTCCCGAGGGAGGAAAAATTCCGTCTCCGTTGAAAAAATCAGTAACAAGGCTAGAAGAGGTAATACATAGAAAGAAATCAGTTCAAAGGTAAAGAAAGTTGGCATTTGAGCAGTTTAGACCCAGACAGGTTCTGGCCTGTGTATAGAAAGCAAGATTGTTATATCTTGTAATTTATTCCCAATACCTCTACAATTCCACTGTAATATTGTGAATGCGGCGGTTTAAGATTTACGTTGGGGGCCAGTTTGCTTATGCTTTTTTTGCCGCCCGCCAGCAGGCGAGCGACTACCGGCGGACCTATCCCGGTGCTTGGGGACGGAAACCTCCATGTTTTCATCAATAACTAGGGTCCCAGATTCCACCGAGGAAGAGCTCCCTTTTCTCTCCCTCACTGGGCCAGGAGCAGGAAGAACATGAGGACGTGACTTGGTGAGGATGGTCATATTATTCTTGCTAGAGTTGTCAGGCTTCGGCTTAGGCTTGACTGACTGAAGATGCAACAGGGGTGTCAGTTTGAGAGGTGGATTGGGCTGGAGGCTCAGATGGAAAGGTAGAGTGTGAGGCAAGAGGAACCGGTTCAGGGTCAGTCTGTGTTTCCACGGTGCACATGACGGGACGGAACATTACCTCCGAAGCATAGGACCTACTTGGCGTGGGAGTTGCATGCAACTCCTTCACCTTTTTCCTAGCTTCGTAGTAGGAAATGCCCTCAATTGCTTTCACTGCAAAGACCTCCTTCTCCTCCTTCCACTTGGGACAATCCCTAGAGGAAGTAGAGTGTGCGCCCTTGCAGTGAAAACAACGTACCGTCTCCGATGTGCAGCGTTCAGCATCATGTCCCTGTGTTCAGCATTTGCCACATACTGAATGGGAAGCCCGACAAGTCTTATCACCGTGCCCATGCAATTGGCACCTTAACCAACGAAGTGGATTAGGGATATAAGGCCTGACGTTAACAATTTCGTATCCAACTTTAACATGGTCTGGGAGTGACACTTTTCCAAAAGTCATGATAATGGTGGCAGTCTTCGTCCTCACGCCTTCGGAAAATCTAGTGATAAACCGGGCACCGATTACGTCCTTCTGGGCAACTTCCCGTATGATCTCGTCCTCTTCCATAACCATGAGATCCCTGCAGGTGATGACACCCTTGCAGGAATTCATGGGGTGCGGGATCTTCGGCTCGACATCATACGAATAGAATTGACTCAGTTTCATCAAGTTTTTTACCTGGGATGAGTTTACCGTTTTGATGAGAAGGTCTCCGTTACCAATTTTTTTACTTGTTCCACCTCCCTAGCACAGTAATCAATCACTTTCTTGATGAGGAAAGGATTGAGACTGCTCAAGGGAGTAGTACCTAGAGCATGTAGAGTCACATATTTGGAATTATTTACAGGGATATCCAAGAGATGTGTCTGGGGCCGTTTTGTCTGTGGGCGGTCAGTCCGTGCATCTGTCGGGGTATCGTCGGGACCACCTTCCCCCCTGAAGGGGGGGGGGAGGCAGTAGGGTTCTCCGCCATAGGGACCATTTCCCCCTAACGGGGGAAGTGGGAAGAAGGAAGATAAACGAACAAGGGATAAACAACCGGGGACCACACACCTAAGGCTGAAATTGCCTTCTCAAACCACTCCAGGGAGGCCCGACCGTGTTAATTCACACCCCAGAACAATCAGTGAGGGGGACCCTCCGTGGGCGATAAGCAAAGGTAATCTCAGTAAATACGAACAGACACCTACTGTTCCAAACTAATAGGGAGGGGTGGAAAGTTAGAAACTAGCTAACCTATACGTCACCAGAAGGGTGAAAAAAAAATCTAATTGCCGGCGAGTCAGCCTTGAAAACTAGAGAAGAGAGCAGATGCACTCCTCACGACCATGCATCAAAGTCCCTCCAAGGCTTTTTTTTTTTTTTTTTTTTTTTTTTTTTTGCCTATCGAACATTGGGGCCGGAGCCCCTGGTCATTAAGGCAAAATATATATATGTATATATATTGACATATATATACATATATACGAAAATATATATACATACATACATACACACATCCACGAATATGAACATCCACACTTTCATGCACACTTACATATACATATAATAATTTTTATTTTATTATTTTTTTGTAGTTTTATTTTAATTATTTTTTAGTTTTTTTTTTTAAATCATATTACTTATAATCAAAAATATCTAATCTAAATACCCTAAAACTAACCAGCTAACAGACAAATCGCTAACCTATACTAAATCCTAAGAGACAAATAACTAGACCTACACTAATGTTAAAAAAGCCTCGACCAAGAGAACACCATCGACTGCAGGTATGAAATGCCTTTCTACATGACATACCTGCACTCATCACATGGTGACTGTCAGTCGAGGCACAACCTAATATAGGGGACATCAATATATGAAAGGGAACCAGACGAGTCAGGAACATTTTCATATACGTCAGCTGTCGGCCCTAATTAGAATAACTTAGGCAAGATAGTATAATGTATTTACATAATTTGAACAAAAAGTGAAGAACCACACCCAGCAGACCACCATGGACTGCAAGTGCCCAATATCTTCCTATATTGCACACTTGCACTCATCAGCTGGTGACTGTCAGGCGAGGAACTTGCCTTAATGTAGGGATCATCTATATTAGAAATAGATCAGTTGGAGGAGGAACTATTTAAAATATGTCAACTGTCAACCCTAATTAATATTACAATATATACATATTTACCGTTCAAAAAAACCATAACCACACAGTAAAAAAGTCACATCACTCTGATCAGTCCGGTGTCTCTCAAGAAAGCCATCAATTTATCAGTCATAACAATGTCCCCATCACCCAGGATGGTGGAAAGGGTGAAGGGGACGTCTGCTGCGCCGCAGTAATTTATACGTGAAGCACGTTCACGAATAAATCGCCGACAGCGCATGATGATATGACTGATAGATAACAGCGCATTACGGATATCACAGTGCATTCGGAGGCGTCTTTCCATATATGGTTTTATGTGGGTTAAAATGGTGGCATTAAGCCGTAACCGTGCCAACACTTTTTCTTCTAGGCGACTGGGACGGTTGGCAGTGTCCCAGTCGCCCAGATACGGCTTACAAGTTGGAATATTTAGTCTGGTCCACTGACCTTGCCACAGAAGATTTATTGATATCTTTCCGAGAGAGGGACTCGACCGTAGATCACGAGGAACGTCCCAAGTCTCCTCGAGCTCTACAGCCGACTTTGCAATTGTCAGCCTGCTCATTCCCGTAGATATGACAATGACCATCACCCAGATCAACGTGAATGACTTGTTGCATGAATGCAACTTATTAACGATGCGGCCCTGGATCTCATGAGAGTCCGTAGTGCAAGATGCAATTGCCTGAAGGGCTGATTTTGAATCTGAAAATATGACAAATGAGTCATGCCTAGAATTGAGAGCATAGTCTATGACTTTGTCAATAGCAAAAAGTTCTGAAGTAAATACAGATGTATGAGTCGGACACCGATACCTAAGGGCACATTCAATCGACCACACACTTGCACCCACACATTCACTGGACTTGGAGGCGTAGGTGTACAATTGATGGGACCCCAAGTGACAAACAATGATGTTACGAAACAAGTGGTGGACCTCCGCCTCTGGCGCCTTGGCATTTGGTGCTGGGAGCCATGTAACATAGACTGTAAACCCAAGGCGCTATGTTTTTAAGCACCAACTTGTCACAGTCACTGGGGTCCACATCAAGCTCCTGAGTCAGTAAGTGGAGGCGAGCGGTAAGTGGCCCCCGCACCCCCCGCAGAAGGTGGTGGTATTGACGAAGGGGGTACAGGCCACATTGCCGATATAATTTTCCTTAATGTCCTTACGCCGATGGACAAGGCTAGGTGGTCACGGCGACTAAGGAGGGGAGGCACATTCGCCTCCACTTCCATACGAGCCACACGGGTACACCGGACAGCTCCAAGACACATTCGCAAGCATTTATTCTGCAACACATCCAATCCTTTCAGAGTGGCATCAGATGCCGAGCCATACACTTTTGCGCCATAGTCTAGCTTCAATCGAATAAGAGACTTATACACCATTAATAAAGATTTTCTGTCGGCACCCCCGGTAGTACCCGCTAGGTACTTGAGGACATTTAACGGTTTATCACAACGAGCAAGCAAAGTATTAACGTGAAGTTTAAAATTCATTCTACGATCAAAATGTATTCCTAAAAATTTTACAGAATTTTGAAAAGGTACCGCCTGATTATCCAAAGTTAAGCACAAATTACGTCCGTTAGGATTAGTGAAGACTATAGAGGCACACTTACGGACGGAAAGCTTAAATCCCAACTGCAAGGCCCATTGGTGGACGGAGTCAAGGGCTGCTTGAATCCACCCAGCCGAAAATTGTGCATTACGGGAAGAGTGCCATATTGCACAATCGTCAGCGTAGAGCGAGTATTTAAGATTCCCGGGATGGGAGCTGATGAGAGAATATCATTGATCATAATTCTAAATAAAGTAGGACTAAGCACACTTCCCAGTGGCACCCCGTTTTCCTGGATAAATATATCCGATGTTACGTTACGAGGCAATTTCACAGAGAAAGTTCTGTCCCTTAAGAAATTTGAAATAAAAATAGGCAAATTTCCTCGTAAAACATAATCATAGAGCTTCATTAGTATACCGTGTCGCCAGGTCATGTCATAGGCTTTATGGATGTCCAAGAACACCAATATCATGAATTCTTTATTGGCAAATGCCTCTGCAATACAATGCTCCAAATTCATTAAATGATCTAGTGAACTTCTGTATTTACGGAAGCCACATTGTTGATCATTTAACAAATTCTTCTAATCTAA
>NW_027645147.1:0-42364 GCF_032717465.1 Coenobita brevimanus | reverse complement strand
GACAGTAGGCATAAACAGCAAAATAGTTCTTAACAGCAAACATTCTTTTCAGATAGAATAATGCTAGGATTTAAGTCCATAATATTGAGTTTGAGGGAGTCGAAGTCCACAGTTTGTGTCATGGTACATAGCCTGTTTACAGACAGTTAGTTCTGCTGGCTCAGAATTGTGTCCATGGCTTGACTAAAGTCATTCAGGGTCACCTCTGCATTACAGGTAATGTTATTAAGATACAGCTTAAGATTGGCGGCATACGTGTTCATTGGCAGCTTCTTGTGGTCTTTCATCAACCGGAACAGATCACTGGACTTTGGGAGGAGAGTGATGTGTCCCGGGCATAGCGAACCTCCAGGTAGAGCCGTCCTACCTTGATGCCCTCAGCTATGTCAGTGGCTGCAACATATCAACTTCCAGCAGCTGATGTCAAAGGGCCTCCCATTCCCTTTGGTATATCAAGGTCTTTGTTTCTCCGATGATCTCCTGCTACATTAGCAATCTCCTTGTCTTGTAAGCCCTGCTTCTTCAGTTCCTCTTGCTTTGTGTTACGCCAGCATGATTTCTGGCCTCCTTCCTCCTTTCCTGATCATGCTGCCATTGTTCCTGAAAGACCCTGGTTGTCTTGGACCAATGAGGTCTGAAGATTTGGCATTCACCTGTGCTGCAGATGCACCCATGAGCTGTTTGGTAGCCCTTCCTGACAGCTCATAGTTAACAAAGCTCACACTGCACCCTGCATTCAGGTTGTGGACTGGTGCCTTCTCCAACATCTTTGGATCCATCTGAGTGACAACTTTCTGCAGACACGTCACAGTCTGCAAAGCTGAAGATATTACCCTTCTGCCTCTGAAAGCCAGTAGCCAGCTTGGGGATGATCATCTTCAGGAGCCTGATTACCTCAGGTTGGAATGAGGTTGCTACTTCAAGCATGCCACCTCAGATGTCCTCATCATACTCTGTATGCCGGAACCTTTCCTGAGGAACAAACTAGAATGCTGGTTGCTCTGTCTGCAACAAGATGACTGGCACTACATCCCCCAGTTCCTGGTATAGCTGTTGATATGCTGGCATGATCTTGCTGTGTGTTGTTTTTCAGCAGATGTCATCAGAGACAGGCGTGGTTCAGTCAGATGAAGTCCAAGGAGACCACCTGCACAGTACATCACCTTCAGGAAATCCAAGTCCAGAAAACACCTCACAATGCAGGCCAGCTGATTGGTAACATACTCATACTTCTGCAGATAGGATGCCACAGTAGCCAGATAGTACAGACTGATAGCGCAGGTCATTGTCAAGTGATTGAATGCTCATCCTTGAAGCTGACAGACTTGTTTGATGATGGGACTGTGTGGAGGTCAGATCCATGCCACTTGTCCCATGATTTGTGATCGAAGTCATGATAAGTTGAGTCATGCAGTCCAGGGCTTGTTCAGTGCCACTCATTGCTGCTGCTGTTGCACTGACAAGGAAGTTTTAGTAGTCTTGTCTCTACCCAGTGTGTTCTCTATTTCAGCCCATTGCTTGGTAATGACGCTGTTGAACATCAGAGTTGGTGCTCATTGCAGAACAGATGATCATGAATGTGCTCAGAATCCAGACTCTCTTCCGTGGTTCATCCACTTTGATATTGTGAGCTTTTTTAATAATGTGAGGAAGAAGGAACCAAAGGCCATGAGCACGCAATTATTGTTCCTTCCAAGAGAAAAACAAAATACAAGAGAGAGCCAAATTCAAGATCCGATCATTTTGAGATGCCTGAACACACTGTTTAACCCGTCACGTCCCGAGCCTTTCCGCACCTATGACATCCCCCAGTCCCGAGCCTTTTTGGAAAAAAAAATTTTCCTATAAAACTTCCGCTTAGGTCGAGAAACGATGGAAAATCATGAAGAAAGTGGTCTCTGCGGTCTATAAGTGGTCTATACAGGTGCGGTTTCCCCCCGCAGGTATCGTATTCTGTAATGGGCTGGATATGCGTTAACGTTTTCTATGGTAAGGAATAATGGGACAAACAACACACAACACCTCTACATTTATTGAATTTGAACTAATAAACAATAACAGTAACAATATAATGGATTTCAGACACATATATAGGAAAAATAAGCATTGTACCATCGCGCGAGCATAGCGAGTTAGGTCCGAGTCGTATCATGCTATATGCTAATTTTCTGTTATGAGTCTACCTATCATTTTTTCTACTTGTATACTTCTGTTTCAATGACAATTTACCAATTACAACTGTTTGTAAGTGATTTCAGATGTTTTCATTCATTATGATGACATGCAGCATAAGTTTAGCGCACATCAGCTTAGTAAGCGCACTCGCTATGACTCGTATTTCAACATACCAAATTGTTTTATCACTTTCCAATTATTTTCCCATTTACATAGAACCTTTCCCCCACCACTGTGAGGGTTTTCAATTATTTTCATTCATTACGAGGGCATTTAGCGATATGCTAGCGCCTATTCACGTAGCAACCACGATCTCAAACTCGTGTTTCATCATCTACTTTATTTATTCACTCCAATTATATTTTCCCACTTACATTACACACGTTTACACCCCTCCAATGCACTGTACATACTTACTGCCATTATTTATTCAAGTGAGCGTGAGAATATCGCCTGAAAATACCCTCGCAAGGAATGTTTCGTCATACATAATACCCACACACTTATATACTAATTCACGCACACACTTATATACTAATTATTCACTTTATCACTTGCTGACTTTTATTTTGACTAATACGTGCCTTATTCATTCGACTAAGCGTCAGGAAATCTTATCTTTATAGACACGCTATGAATATTTGACTTAGAATATACATCATCATACACAATAATTTGAACTTATATTATACCCGTAAGAATGTCACATAATAGAAAATATATAATAAGGGGCCGTATTTATTGCACTGAGCGACAGAATATCGCATCAAACAACCCTCTCTATGTAAGTTTCAACTTAGGGCAGATTTATATACTTACACCCAATGTTTTCACTTATGTTCTACCCGTAGGCACTTTATACTAATATTTGGCGATCCACATGACTAATATTTTCACAGAGCGTCTGTCTGTCGCATTTACCTCATATTTTCAGCGTCCTTTCGCATTCACACCATGCTAAAATTGCAGCAACGTGTGATATTCACTAAAACATGGGTGAATACAGAGACCCACGTCACACTGCACGCACTCATAGCGGGTGTCCTTCCTCTGTGTCGTGAGTCTCACCTGGGAATGACTGCACACGTGACACCTGCGCTGGGGCCTAGGTCTGTTGGGCTGGGGAGGG
Source organism: Coenobita brevimanus (assembly GCF_032717465.1). NCBI lineage: Eukaryota > Metazoa > Arthropoda > Malacostraca > Decapoda > Coenobitidae > Coenobita > Coenobita brevimanus. The sequence goes on along the minus strand of NW_027645147.1, from coordinate 39,060 downwards.
ATAGGAGTGGGGAAATGGCGGCCGGATATTCTCTGGGGAGTCTGGGTAATAGGGGCAGTGCGGGGGCGCTGTTGGGGCCTTTCAACAGCATACTTAGCAAAGATTTCTCGTGTGAGCTCCCTCACAAACCCCTCAAAGGTTTTCTGAACTCCTGTGGTCATGGCGTGAAGGTGGTGGCAATTCAGAGCAGTGATATCTAGCAAGTGAAAGAACAGTTTTTTATACCACTTCATCGTGGTCCTGGCACACTCTACCGTCGATATCATGGAGTCAGACTGGTCCACGAGGCGCATGTTTATATTGTAATCCATTACACACTCAGGTTTCCAAACACGACGCCTGCTCTCGCTATGGTAATCAACAGAATCAGTACGGTGCATCAAGGGCGGTGAACCGTGGACAAGAGGCTTACTTCTCTGTTGTGGTTCCACATTGTTGCAAGGATGTTGTTTGCTTTGAAGAAGACAACCTCACTCCTTGCAAGTTTCCGCCCTACCTTGACCATGTGACGCCGGTTCACCTTTACGGTTCCACAGACTCCCGTTTCATGTCTGTGAAGATAACGAGCGAGAAGAGGGCTAGTGTACCAGTTGTCGAGGTAGAGAACGTGACCACGATGGAGGTAGTCTTGTATCATCGTCTTTACCACTGCTCCCGAAAGTCCTATACTTCGATCTTCTATTATGTCTGTCTGTGCACCGGTGTACAAGACTATGTCTTGCACGTATCCAGTCCTACAGTCACACATAACAAAGATCTTGAACCCAAAACGGTGCCTTTTGCTGGGTATATACTGTCTGAATGAAATATTGCCTCTCCACAACACGAGACTCTCGTCTATGACGAGATCTCTATAGGGATAGAATGAGGAACGAAAGGTTTGCCTCAGGTGATCAAAGACCAGCCTAATTCGCCTCATTTTGTCAGTGTTGTTTGCATTTGCAGGGTCATTAGCATCATAAAAATGGAGGCGACTTAGAATTTGTTGAAACCGATTACGGCTCATCACTTGACCAAATATGGGGGCAAACATAACAGGGTCCCTAGTCCAGTAAGCAGGAATTCTATTTTTTCTTATTATACCCATCAAAAGGACAAGGGCAAAAAATAAGAACATTTCTGGAATGGAGACAGGGTAATCATAAATCATAGAATGCCTACTCCTTGTTCCCAATCTTTCACTTTCTAGGCGCTGTGCGCTTGCAAACAGGTTTGTTTGAAAAACGATCTGATCGACGAAGGCCTCACTGAAAAACAGGTGGAAAAAATCCAACCTGCTTGAATTGCAGTGAATACCTGGTGCAATGCAGCCAGATCGCCCTTGCTCAGTGAAGGGGTGAATGAGGGGAGAAAAATCACTCTCATCCTCCCAATCCCACGACACAAATCCTTCGTCCCCATCACCGCCTTCGTCTGGGTGGGGAGGAGATCCTGGTTGGGGAGGTTGGGGAGAAGGAGTACGGAGGGCTTCCCACTGTCACTCCTCTTCCCTCTGCCTTTACCCTTTCCCTTACCCTTACGGCCTTGAGGAACATTAGGGGGCTGTGGGGATGAAATAGGGGAATATTGGGGAGCAGAAGACGTGCTGGGGAATGGTTCCTCCCCGCCTTCCCCCTCCATTACCACACCACGTGCTCTTTCACGCAACCTTGCTTGACCACGTGTTAGGGGATATTGGGGAGCATAAGACGTGCTTTGGAGTGGTTCCTCCCCACCTTCCCCCTCCCTCACAACCCCACGTGATACTGAACGCACCCGCACTGGCCCACGTGATCCACTCTGCCGTCTCACACTGCGTAGGGAGAGCAATGACTCACCCACGTCACTCTCACTTTCCCTAATCCCAGGAATTTCCATTTCACTCCCCACTCCCTCCACTTCACTTCCTACCTCCCCAAACAGAATGCTAGGCCCATACCTGCTTAGACGACGTGGTGTGCGCTCTGGGCCACGATGGGTAATCACCTCCCATCCACGTCCCACGGCTCCGTCCTCGTCCTCGTCCTCGTCCTCGACCTCGAATTCTGCTTCCAAGGCACGCTGGGGATGGGGATATGACATACCACGTGCCTTCTTTGCCTCCTGCCCCTCTCTAGCAGCACGGTAAGTCACGTACTGCCGCTTCCTTGGTGACAGAACTTCCTCGTCACTGCTGGTGGTTTCTTCCTCCTCTGGCTGCACATAATCCTTGTCCATCTCCTCGTCATCCAGTGGGGAATCACTGTCGCCGGTAAAGGTGTCCAGGGCGACTTGAATTTCGCTCTCTGAGAGACCTCTCTTAGCCATGTCTGAGCAGGACCGTGGCTACCAGGTGAGTGGACGAGTGGCGGGCTAGCGCGGGTCGTGTGGGGTCGCCGAGTGTCCCCGCCTGGTGGCAGGTAGGGGAAGGTCAGGCGAGGGTACGTACCGCAAATCAAGCGCGAAATTTGAAAATTGTCAGAATTATGCACATTGCAATTGCACGACGTACTGGTACGTTGCCGGGACTGGCAAATGCATATCGTTGCAACGTACCCATACGTCGTCGGGACGGGGCGGGTTAAAAGACGAGATCATAGGAAGCAGGAAATACAGACAGAGGGAGACAGTTCCGGAGTTGACCTGTTGCATAAATGAAGGACTGGGAGTAACGGTTAACTCTTGCATTAGAGAGTTGGACAGAAAAGGGATGAGAGTTTGCTGCCAGATGGGTGCTACGTGCCCGTCATAGAGGTGGAGGAATGCATGCAGTCAGTTCAGAGGAGCAGAGACCATTGAAGTAGCGATAGAAAAGAGATAAAGATGCAACAGTGTGATGAAGAGACAGAGGTTGAAGGAGTCAGTAAGAGGAGGAGAGTTAATGATACGAAAAGCCTTTGACTCCACCCTATTGAGAAGAGCTGTATGTGGGGAGCCTCCCCACACATGAGAGTTGTACTCCACACAGGGACGGATAAAACCCCTGTATAGAGTCAACAATTGTGCAAGGGTAAAGAAGGAACAGAGTCGGCTTAGCACACCTAATCTCTTGGAAGCAGATTTTACAAGAGATGTAATATGATCTTTCCAAGATACGTCCCAAGTAAATGAAACCCCAAGCATGTTCAAGGATGATGCAGGATTAAGCTGAATATTATTAAACATTAGTGTGTATACCTGTGGAAGATTTTGTCGGGTTGATAGGTGTAAAAACTGAGTCATTGATGCAATAAAAACAGCCAGATTATTTTTACCTCAGTCCGAGATACGAACCAAGTCAGACAATAGGTGTGCCATAGCCTCATCCCTTGTTTGCTGAGATGGAAGTTGCGGGAACCAAATGGAAAGGTGAAGGGTGGAGTCATCAGCATATGAGTGGATAGGGTTAGATGTACAGCTTAGCAGGTCATTGATTAATAAAAGGAAGAGGGTTGGTGATAGGACGGAGCCCTGGGGAATACCATTGTTAATAGATTTAGGAGAATGATGTCCGTCTACAACAGTGGCTATAGAACAACATGAAAGGAAGCTAGAGATGAAGGCACAGATAGAAGGATAGAAACGGTAAGAAGGCAGCTTGGAAATTAAAGATTTATGCCAGACTCGATCAAAAGCCTTTGAGATGTCAAGTGCAATGGCAAAGCTTTCACCAAAGTCCCGAAAGGAGGATCACAGAGTCAATTTTCTCGAACAGAGTTTTGGCTGCAACACCACTTGCTGCCTCCTGAATTTCCAGGACCACCACCCAGAGAGAGCAGCTAAGTTCTTTCTGGACTCTGAAGCAATGCTTAGTGTGGGCAGTGACTTGTATTTTCCGTTAATGGTGATTCCCTGAAACGGATAATGACCCCAGCACCCTGCTTCTTTTGAGCCATCATCAGAATAGGTCACCACGACTTGTTCATCAGAGTTTATGATCTGACAGTCTGATATAGTGTGCACACCTCAATGCTCTAGCCTCCCTTCTCTGACTCTCTTGGATTCTGGCAGGGTGTCCAGATCAGTGACCTCTGGGTTATCGTGTGCCTTCCAGTTTGTGTCAAACATGCGGTTTCCAACTGTGATGACGGCTGCTACAGCCTGTGCTTCACACATGTGGTAGCAGCTCTCCAGTTTATAAACGCTCACAATACAGATCATTACTTGTTTTACAATGTTTTGGTTTACAATATTTCGCTACAACGATAATCGAAAAGTTCCACCCCAAAATTCGATTTACAATAAATTTTCTGCCATAACGATTTTGCCATCGGTTGTGGCAAACAGTTTTTCCACTTTTTATGCATTTCTGTAAGTCTGGGCACATTTAACTGACATAGCTGAGTTCCTGGACATCAAAAACATATATTTAGACACCAAAATAATATTTTCATGTGAATTAGAAGCAGAGATTGAGGCGTATTGTCTTTGATTATACCTTCATTTTTGGCGAAAAAAGTTGCATGTATATGTCGAAGTTCAAAGGCCATTTACTGGAAATTGACCACTTATCCAGATGTCTACCCAAGATTTTTCTGAACCTTAGATGGTATACTTGATTAATCTGAAGAGTAATTTTCTGCCTCTCCTATGCATGCAAACCACTCCCCAGCTCCAGTAGGGTGGAGTCAAAGGTTTTTCGTCTCTTTAACTCTCCTCCTCTTACTGGCTCCTTTCAACCTGTGTCTCTTCGCCACATTGTTGCATCTTTTTCTCTTTTCTGTCGCTACATCAGTGGTCACTGCTCCTCTGAACTGTCTGCATGCATCCCCCTACCTCTATGATGGGTGCGTAGCACTCGTCTAACAGCAAACTCATCCCATTTCTGTCCAACTCTCTAATGCAGGAGTTAACCGTTACTTCCAGTCCTTCATTTATGCAACAGGTCAACTCTGGAACTGTCTCCCTTTGTCTGTATTTCCTACTTATTATGATCTCTAGTCTTTCAAACACATTGTGTCCACACATCCCGAAATGAACGGATCTTGAATTTGGCTCTCTTTTGTATTGTTTTTGTTTTGTTTTTTTTCTTGGAAGGAATAGTTTGTGGGCTTCTGGCCTTTGGCTCCTTCTTCATTGCATTAAAAAAAAAATAATAATAAAAAAAAATGAAGTACAGGGAGTATTATGGAGGCTTGGTTTCTGGATGGACTCAGGATATGCGTCAGTCCAACCAGTTGACAGTCATCATAGAAGGCTGCACATCACCCCATCATCTGGTTATATGGTTACCACCCAGCATTGTAAACAGTTTCCTCAGTTACAGGAAACCATTAGGCTTGTCACTCAGTGTAGAGCCACCTGCACGGGAAAAATAATAAAATGTGACAGGATGGCAATGGAGAAGTAGGAAGAGAGGACACACAGAATGAGAAAGGAGAAGGAAGAAGTAGGTGGGACTATATCAAGGGAATGAATGATGGTTGTGGATTTGGAGAAGGCATTTGATAGAGTTCCATGGGTGATAGTAAAAATGGGCTGTGAGAGAGCTGTGAGAGGCCAAGGATGAGATGGGGGAATGGAGTGGAGAGGTATATGAGAGAGGGGTGTGTGAGCTGGGAGCAGGGCAGTGAAATGGCGGGGGACAGGGCGACACGGAGACAATTTGTTTGTGGCCACCCTTTACGGGATTAAGGCGTCGGGCAGTAGATAGATAGATAGAGAAAACTGTATCTTAATGGATTGTCAGGTTGACGTGAAATTTTATGAATGGGCAGCTGCTGTACATGTGAGAGTGAATGGAGAGTTATGTGAGGAATTATCAAGTTCATACTGGCGTTCACATGAAGCAGGAATAACAGGGGGCCTATTGCTACATGTTAAGGTTACCTATTTATCTATTGCCATTAGGGGTGGCCACAAACAAATCATCTCCATGTTGCCCTGTCCCCTGCCATTTCATTGCCCTGCTCCCAGCTCACACCCCCCTCTCTCATATACCTCTCCTCTTCATCCCATCTCCTTGACCTCCCTCTCCCTCTTCCTCCCCTCCACATCACTCACATACACTCTCCTCATCAGTCTCTCATTCTGGTGAGAAAAAAAAGAGTGGATGTGAGGCTACAAAGATTTAACAAACATGTGAGAAAAGAATAGACAGGATTATCTCCCACCCTCCACACCATCCAGGAAGGGAGGGAGGCAGGAAGAACGGTAGGGAAGTGTTTTTAAAATGATCAAGCATTAGAATATTTATAGGAAAGGGAGAAGCTGTGCATTAAATAATCACTAATGTACACTTATAAATAAATAAATAAAGTTTCAATATGTAAGTGTCTGACCCATAGGGCATGATTTATTTATTTATTTATTTTTTTATAGCCAAGATTGAGGTCATAGTAACAGACATTTACAGGAAGTCATGCATTACCAGCAGATTCCCTTTGACCTTGTCTGTTTATCTACCTGTATATATCTGTATAACTTACCAGACACGTTAATCCTTCAAGGGGTGGCCACAGACAAATCGCCTCCATGTCACTGTCTTCTGCCATTCACAAATCCTCTGATATCTCTCACCACTCCATCCCACCATCTTAGCCTTAGTTTTCCCTAATACCTCACTCATACAGTCTCTTGGTCAGTCTCATTCTCTGTTCTCCACATGACTGAACCATCACAGAATATTTCTCGTAACATTTTCAGTCACATCCACATCACAGTGCTTGTCACCTTCATCATTTGTCGTTTTTTTTTTTCCATATAATTCCACATGCACCTCTCATATACCTCTTTTTCACTCCACATGCTCCTCTCAGATAACATTTTTTCACTCTTTGCCACTCTTCCACTGCTCTCACCCTTGACCTGTGTCCTTTCACCAGGGATGAGACCAGCATGTTAACCCTGTGGAGGAGTCTGGTACTACCCAAGCTTGAATAAAAGTTCCGTAGCAAGAGGGGAAGATCCTGCCACGTCAAAGGATATTTCACAAACGTGTTAACCTGCACCGTAGAAGCCTTCAAGCCGAAATCAGACGCCTTCCTGCAAAAGATGGGAGACACACCACCTCTTGCCGCATACTGCGACAGGCTAGGGTATTTGCAAGAATACATTGATGCCACGGCACTGCGTAACTGAGGCTTAGTGGCTGTGATCTCCATAGGGTGTCATAAGGTAAGGCTAAGCTTCACTTCCATATGATAGAGTAGGGATCATTGTACTGTAATAAAGTTTCTCCCTCTCTCTCTCTATCTGTATCTGTTTATCTACTTGTCTTTCTCTCTCTCTCTTTGTCTTTCTAAGCTCACTTCCGTATTCCTTTTGACCTTCTACTATCTCATATTCTCCATCAGCTCTGCCTACACAGTGTCAGTCATCAGTAAACTCCATGTAGGGTTATTGCCTTGGGTGTGCTGTGTGGCAGATCATCTGTGCTGCACCATCTATCTGTCTATCTATCTATAGCCCAACGCCCTAATCCCGCAAAGGGTGGCCACAGACAAAACGCCTCCAAGTTGCTCTGTCACCCACCATTTTACTAGCCTCCCTCAACTCACTCCCCCCTCCCTCGTATATCACTCAACTCCATCCCTCCACCTCATCCTTGGTCTCTGCACCATACTGTCACATATAAACAGACTGTCAGGATTATAAAACGAAAGCAAAAAAACTTATATTTATGGAGGGGTAAACAGCACCCTTAGAAACCAAACTGTTTGTGCAGGTACATGGTCGAAAATTCTGGTCAGTACCTGGTGTGACTAGTTTCGTTTTTGAAGGCTCCAACGTGCATGTGTCAGCCTTGGTCACCTAATGGTGACTCTCCATGCTGCTCAATCTCTGGCAGCCTCCCTGTTCAGTCCCTTAACCCTGAGGTCACACTTAATGACCTTGTCCCAGGTCCTTTTTGCTGTACCCCTTGCAACCCCACCCCTAAAATTAACTCTTCTCACTTTCTGCACCCAGTTATCATCCCCCATCCTCTCCACATGCCCAAACCACCTCAATCTACCTCTCCTCATCACAACACCAATACACTCCAGTCCCACCCACCTCAACCCTTCTGTCGTAAACCTAGCTACCCCAGGCCTTGCACTCAGGGATGCACTGCACATCCACCTAATCATTGCCATTTCTGTACATTTAAGCCTGTGAATATCCTCTTCCTTTGCTGCACAGGTCTCACTACCATACAGCATTACACTCGTAGCACATGTTGCATACAAAGACCCCTTAGCTCATGTGAAATCTTTTGTGACTGAAAATGTTTAGAGAAGTACTTTGATGTGGTTTGGCCAAGTGGAAAGGATGGAGAATGAGAGACTGGCTAGTAGTGTGTATGAAAATTAGACTGGCTGAAAGAGAGCGTAAGAGTCTGAATAGCTGGAAGTTTTTTTTTTTTTTTTTTTTTTTTTTTTAATGCGAGGAAGAAGGAACCACAGTCTGAGCCCACATTAATGTTCCATCCAAGAAAGAAACAAAAACAATACAAAAGAGAGCCAAATTCAAGATCCGTTCATTTCGAGGTAGAAGGGGAGACCAAGAATGAGATGGAGGGATGGAGTGGCGAGATGTATGAGACAGAGGAGTGTGAGTTAGAGAAGGGTAAACCAAGTAGAAGAGGACAGGGCAACATGGAGATCTGTTTGAGTCAGGTGGAGGGGAGACCAAGGATGAGATGGAGTGGAGAGAGATCGGAGAGCGGATGTTGAGTTGCAGGGAGGTCAGTGAAATAGGAGAGGACAGGGCAATATGGAGATTTGTTTGTGGTCACCCCTAATGGGATTAAGGCGTCTTGCAACAGATAGACAGACATCAGATGAGTTAAAGCTAAGGACTACTGTAACCCCCCAGTGTTGCACAAATGAACCTGTGTGTGTGTGCAAATTTTAAGGGTACAGATAAATGAGAAAAGTAATCTTGAAGTATAAACACACCCTTAGTAGTTGACTAAATTATACCCAGCAAGGAGATATCATGTAGATGGTTAGTTCTGCACTTTCTAAGGTAAAAATATAGAAGTGATTTTTTTTTTTTGCTGTCTTTGTATGCCCAACATGTCAGTAAAAATGAGGGATTTTGTAGTTTAATCATGTAAGTTGATTATTGTTGCAACAGGAGTTAGGGTATAAAAATGTACATGAAAACATTATTGTGATGAGGATTGATAGATTGAGATGGTTTGGGCATGTGGAGAGGATGGAAGATGACAACTGGTATGGTGAGAGATGTTGATGAAGAGTTGAGAGGAAGGATGGAACTGGAGTGTATTGATGTTGTGATGAGGAGGGGTAGCATGAGACGGTTTGGGCATGTGGAGAGGATGAAAGATGACAACTGAGTGTGGAGGGTGAGAGGTGTGAACGTTGAGGGTAGAGTTGAGAGGAAGGATCGGACCGAAGTGTATTGGTGTTGTGATAAGGAGGGGTTGATTGAGATGGTTTGGGCATGTGGGGAGGATGGAGGATGGCAGTTGGGTGGGGAAAGTGAGAAGTATAAATGTCAGGTAGGGTTGTGAGAGGCAGACTGTAAAAGACCTGGGACGAGGTTATAGAGTGTGACCTCAGGGATAAGGGACAGAATAGGGAGGCTGCCAGAGATCAAATAATGTGGAGAGTTGCCATTAGGTGACCAAGGCGAATGTATGCAATCAGGTTGGAGCCTTTATAAACAATATGATATGACACAATCTTATTGCACTTGCACTTGCCAGTATGATGCTTTAAGTGTATTAAGGGGTAAATCTACCAGGCATTGCCCCCTTTTGTGTGTGTGTGTGTGTGTGTGTGTGAGAGAGAGAGAGAGAGAGAAAGAGTGCTGAGTCTGTTCCTGAATGTTGTTAAGTTTGATTCCATCACTTGTTTTGAAAGACACATTAATTCAGTCTATGGTGACCTTTTTTTTTTTTCACTCTGTAATATGTAACCTCTCAGATGCAAGAGTTAACCATTACATTCAGTACTTCATGTATGCAACATGTCAACTCTGGAACTGTCTTTGTATTTCCTACTGTCTGTGATCTTTAGTGTTTTAAATATAGTGTGTCCAGGCATCTTGAAATGATTGGGTCTTGAATGTCTTCTGTTATCGTGTTTTTATTTTTTCTTGGAGGGAACAATCTTGTGGGCTTGTAGCCTTGTGTTCCTTCTGTGCATTAAAAAAAAAAAAAAAAAAAAAAAAGTTTCAGTCTATTGCCAGATGCCTCCAGGGGTGGCCACAAACAAATTGCCTCCATGTCACCCTGTTGTTGTCCCCAAATGATATTGTTCTTGATACCACCAGATACGTTTCTTACCAGGTAAACTTAAGGTTCAGAAGGAAAGGACTAATTGTGTAAATATATTTTTCAGGTGCGTGAGTTGATTGTCACCCGTGGAAGCTGCCTAGAGAGAGGCGGAAAGAAGAAGAAGAGGAATCCCCAGCTAACTTGAAACTGTAATGGACGTTAACCCCAACACCTGCCTGTAGAATGTGGTAAGTGTGTGAATGTGATGCCTCTTTGTTCTTGTTATTGCTTCAGGCCCATCAGGATATGAATCTTTGTGTGTGTGTGTGTGTGTGTGCATGTGCACATGCGCCCGCTTATAGTGAAGGTATGTGTGGCATGTTACCATAGGGCACGTGTGGTTTTGTTGCTTTCATGTATCTCGGTTTGTTTAACTGTGGGTGAAGCGATGAAAGTGAATCAAAAGGTAGATTATGAAATATAGTGGATTGCAGGCTGATGTTGCTCTTCTCCTGCAGTCCACCATTCTATCTCTCTGTCTGTCTATTACCAGACGCCTTAATCCCATAAGGGTTGTCCACAAGCAAATCGCCTCCATGTTGCCCTGTCCCCCGCCATTTCACTGCCCTGGTCCCAACTCACACCCCTCTCTCTCTCATATACCTCTCCACTCCATTCCTTCATGTCATCCTTGGCCTCCCCCTCCCTCTCCTCCCCTCCACCTCACTCACATACATTATCTTCATTAGCCTCTCACTCTCCATCCTCTCCACCATCCTCCTTATTTGAAATTGTGGGTTGAGGGAGGTTGTATATTAGTGTCACCAGGTGAAGGCATCCCTCTTTAGCGTCAGTTCTTTTTTTATTTTAATATACACAGTCAGTGGATTTATACAAACCAAGGATGAACATATTTTTTTTTTTTACATCATCCTCCATGCAGAGATAGGGAAGGTGTTGAGGGATGTTTAAATACCTGGGCAGCTCCACCACTCACACACATCAGTGCCACCACATGAAGGCACCTTAGGCTAAGTAAAGGAAGTCTAGTATTGGACCTTATGTTGTATATGTGTTGGTCAGGAAATTCTATTCATCTTGGACATGTGTTAGGAGTGTAATGCTGGATGGTAGTGAGACATGGGAGATGTTGCATGCCGATGATTTGGTGTTGATTGCAGAGAATGAAAGGGAAGCGGAGGAAAGATTTAGGAAGTGGGGGGATGGTATGGGGCACAAGGGCTTAAGGGTAACTGCAGATCAAAGAAAAGTGATGATATCTAGGGTTGGTGGCGGTACTGTCAAAGACGAGGGAGAGTGGCCATGTGCAGTTTGACACGAGGGCATGGGAAGTAATTCCATCTTGTGCGGTGTTTGTGATAAATGGGGGTGCAAGAGATGTAGTGCTGTCAGAGGTATACTGTGAGATACTGCTGATTTTATGTGTACAGCGTGTCGGGGAGATCAGATGGAGATTGTCAGGCGTGAAAGGATTGATCTTGCTGGTGAATCTCGAGTGTGTGGAAGAGTTTTGTTATTTGGGAAACATGTTGTGTGCTGGAGGTGGGGCTGGAGCTAGTTCTGTGGCTAGGGTGAGAAGTGGTTGGAAGAAGTTCAGGGAGCTCTTGCCTCTCATGACATTGAGAGGACTCTCCCTACGTGCTAAGAGGTCTTTGTATGCAGCATGTGTTAGGAGTGTCATGCTGTATGGTAGTGAGACAGCAGTAAAGGAGGAGGATATTCGCAGGCTTAGACGTACAGAAATTTACAATGATTAGGTGGATGTGCAGTGCGTCCCTGTGTGCAAGGTCTGAGGGGGTTGGGTTTACGATGGAAGAGTTGAGAGGTAGGATGGGACTGGAATGTATTGGTGCTGTGATGAGCAGAGGTAAGTTGAGATGGTTTGGGCATGTGGAGAGGATGGGGGATGATAATTGGGTGAGGATGGTGAGAAATGTTAATATTGGGGGTGGGGTTATGAGGGGTAGACCAAGAAAGACATGGGACGAGGTCATTAAGTGTGACCTCAGGGTTAAGGGACTGAACAGGGAGGCTGCAATAGATCATGCAGCATGGAGAGCCGCCATTAGGTGACCAAGGCCAACTCATGCAAGCATGTTGGAGCCTTTAAAAATGAAATGATTATTATTATTATTATTACTGTTATTACTATTATTATTATTTATTATTATTATTATGGCAGAGGGTTAGTGCCCCTCCCCGGAAAACAACTAACTAAAAAAAACAAACAATAAGCCTCGGACAAGGACTGACCAAATGATGACGACTCAGGACCGGACAAAGGACTTGGTAATGGGTACTTGGAATGTAAGAGGAGCGAATGATGAGGTGAAAGAGAGAGAGATTGTCCAGGTGCTTGAGGGTGCGAAAGTGGATGTATGTGGAATAACTGAAACAAAATGGAAAGGAGAAAGTGTGAGAGAATGGGAGTATGGATGGGGTATATGTGCAGGAGTAGGTGAGAATGAGAGGGCGAAGGAAGGAGTATGTATAGTTGTGAGTAAAAGATGGAAGAAGAGCATAAGACAGTATGGATCAGGTGGGTCAAGGATTGTGTGGGTAAAGTTGAAAGTTGGAATACATATGTGGGCGATTGTGTGTGTGTGTATGCGCCAACGCAAGATCATGCTAGAAGAGTGAGAGAAGAGTTCTGGACAAATGTAGAAGTGTGCATGGAAAAGTTTGGAAGGAATGAGAGAGTGTTTTTGATTGGTGATATGAATGGTAAAGTTGGGAATGCGAAGGTGGATGGAATAGTTGGTGAGTGGGGTGTGCCTGCTGAGATAGATGAGAATGGGAGTGTGTTAGTGGACATTTGTGCTGGGAGGGGGATGATGGTAGCCAATACCCTCTTCAGGCATAAAATGATCCACAGGTATACATGGCGAGTGATGAGAAGGGTGGGTGGTGAACTGAATGAAAGGAAGGCAATGATTGATTATGTGTGTGTGGATGAAAGGATGCGAAGATGTGTAATGGATGCAAGAGTTTATAGAGGTTGGGGGAGTGGACTCTCTGACCACTACTTGGTGGTGGCCAGAATCAAGGTCCAGTTAGAGTGGAGGAATAGAAGAAGAGAAAGACGAGAGGAAGGAGTAGTTGCAAGGAGAGTGGAAAGGTTACAAGAGGATGAGAAAAAGGCAGAGTATAAGAGAGAAGTGGAGGAACGATTGGGCAAATATGAATTGGAGCAGATGGGAGACGTGGAAGGTGTGTGTAGCTTATTTACAGAAGAAATATGTGCAGCATGTGATGTGGTGTGTGGAAGGAAGAGAAGACGGAGGGGGAGTGCAAGGAACAGCGTGGTGGACTGAAGAGGTGAAACAGGCTGTGGCACAGAAGAAGAAAGCATACAATGAATGGATGAGAAATAGGGGCGTGGAAGAAGTTGAGAGGCGGAAGAGAGAGTTATATGTAGAAAGAAAGAGAGAGGTGAAAAGATTAGTAAGAGAGAGTAAGAAGAGAGAGGATGAGAAATTTGGAAGGAATTTGAGTGTAAAGTGGAGGGACTGTAAGAAAATGTTCTGGAAAGAGGTGAAAAGAGTAAGACAGGGTGGAAGTGAAGTTAGCAGGGGAGTGAATGATAAAAATGGTAGATTACTAGTGGAGAAGGGAGAAAAAGTGAGCAGATGGAGAGAACACTTTAAGGAATTGTTGAACGTAGAGGATGGAAGTAATGCGAGTATAAGTGGCTGGGGAATGGCTGGGAGAAGGAGGGAGGTGAGAAGACAAGAAGAAATCAGTAGGATAGAAGTTGTGGAAGCAATGAAGAAAGTTAAATCGGGGAAAGCCCCAGGAATTGATGGAGTGTGTGGTGAAATGCTGAAGCATGGGGGATAGTAGTAGAATGGATGTGGAAGATGTGCAGATTAGCCTGGGAGGAAGGTAGAGTCCCAGAGGATTGGAAGTCAGGTATAATTATTCCCTTGTACAAAGGAAAAGGGGAAAAAGAAGTGTGTGGTAATCATAGGGGCATTTGTCTTCTTAGTATAATAGGAAAAGTATATGGTAGGATACTTATTGACAAAGTTAGAGAAAGAACAGAGAAATTAGTTGGAGAAGAACAGGGAGGCTTCAGGAAGGGAAGAGGTTGTGTAGATCAGATATTCATTCTTAGATCTTTAGTGGAAAAGTTTCTAGAGAAGGGAAAGAAGTTGTATGCGGCTTTCATGGATTTGGAGAAAGCATATGACAGGATGGATAGACAAGGATTGTGGAAAGTGTTAAGAATATATGGAGTAGATGGGAAGTTGTTGAATGCTGTGAAGAGTATGTACGATGGTGCGAAGGCTGCAGTGCGTGTGGATGGCGAACTAAGTGAATTTTTCTCTTTGAAAGTTGGTTTGAAACAGGGATGTGTCATGTCTCCATGGTTATTCAATATGTACATGGATGGGGTAATGAAAGAGGTACAAGGTAGGGTAGTGGATGTTGGAGTGGCCCTGGTGAGAGAGGATAGTGTTTGGAAACTCCCTGTACTGTTGTTTGCAGATGATACTGTGTTGTTGAGTGAAGACAAAGGGGAGCTGCAACGCTTGGTGGATGAGTTTGGGAGAGTGTGTAAGAAACTGAATCTAAAGGTGAATGTAGGGAAGAGTAAAGTGATGGTCTTTGAGAGAGGTGAAGTCAGAGAATGTACAGCGAGGTTGGATGGTGAGGAATTGGAAAATGTGAGTATGTTTAAGTACTTGGGTAGTGTGATGAGTAAGGATGGAGGTTTGGAGGGTGAAGTGCTTGAAAGGGTACAGCAGGGAAGAAAGGTTGCTGGTTCTTTGAAAGCAATGATGAGAAACAGGGAAGTGAGCATGGAAGTGAAAAAGTTACTACATGACAGTATTGTGATACCAACTCTAACGTACGGAAGTGAAGCTTGGACGTTGTTGGAAGGACACAAGTCAAGAGTGAGAGCAGTGGAAATGAGTTATTTAAGAGGAGCCTGTGGAGTCACGTGGAGAGATAGGCTGACGAATGAGGATATAAAGGAACGTTGTGGTGTTGATGTGGATGTGATAGGGAGCGTTATGAGGAACACACTGAGGTGGTTTGGCCATGTGGAGAGGATGGAGGGTGAAAGACTGACGAAGAGAGTGTATGTGAGTGAGATGGAGGGTGGAAGAGGGAGGGGGAGGCCGAGGATGAGATGGAGGGATGGGGTGGAGAGGTATATGAGAGAGGTGGGTGTGAGTTGGGAGCAGGGCAGTGAAATGGCGGGGGACAGGGCGACTTGGAGGCGATTTGTTTGTGGCCACCCCAAACGGGATTGAGGCGTCTGGCAATAGATAGATTATTACTACAGACTTCGCAAATTCTTACTGCCATGTAATGAAACCTTACTGTTCCCAGGTTATATTGTTCTTGCTGCTAACCGATTACTTTTGTTAATCAAGGTTTGGAAGGAAAGGACTAATGTATACTATTTTTTCAGGTGTGTTAATTGACCCAGCTGTGGAAACTGCCAACAGAGACGGAGAAAGGGGAGATGAAAACCACAACCAGCTGCCAAATTAATACCAACCAGCTGCCCAGTCACAGTAATACCAACCATCTGCCTCCACTCTCAGGTAAGCGTCCTATTGTGACTTTTTTAAATTTTGCCAAAGGGACCTGTAGTATGGGGCCTTCTGCTCTTGTCATAATATACTTGCTACCACCAGACTCTTTCATTTACATTAGGAGACGGCCATCATTGTGAAGGAATCTATCTACTACTCAGTTTCCCACTATCTATCTGTTTAAACTGCCATCTGTCCTTATTCAGTGCTGAGTTGTAACAAAAGATTAACACAGGAATAAAGCCAGTCATGAAGAGTTTGGTAAATAATGCAGAGCCGTCGGAACTTCTTGTTCTGCTGGGAATAAGGAAGTACTTGAGGGACTGTAACCAGGGAATTGAGCTAGACAGATGATGTAAAATGGATTTGTTCATCTTAGGTCTTGTGTACTAGTAGTAGTTCAACCCCAGGCACAGCAGAACATTATCCCAGTGGACTGCAGCTTGAGTTACCCATCTGTAGTCCATCATTCTCCTCTTGCGGGATAGGTGTGGCATTGAGAAGTGTAAATGTAGTCAGGCAGCCCCCCCCCCCCATCCAGCACCAATACACTAGGGGTTAATTAAGATCCATATTGAACTCCTCCACCGGCAGAAGGATTAAGTTTGAACACACTTGAGATTATCTCCTAAAACCTTGCCTTATTTTCAGGGTCCGTCTGTGTTACTCAGGCTGCTGTTCCTGTGATTGCTGAGTTGGTGCTGCCGTGCTGGCGTTGATCCTGGTGGTGCTGCCGTGCTGGCGTTGATCCTGGTGGTGCTGCCGTGCTGGCGTTGATCCTGGTGGTGCTGCAGTGCTGGCAATGATCCTGGTGGTGCTGCCGTGCTGGCGTTGATCCTAGTGGTGCTGCCATGCTGGCGTTGATCCTAGTGGTGCTGCCGTGTTGGCGTTGATCCTGGTGGTGCTGCCTGCTGGAGCCGGCGGTGCTGGCTCAATTTTTCTCATCTTGCAGTGGCTATACCCAAGGGTGGTTGGGGTTTATCGTTAACGTAATGCCACTTGGGGATGAGTGTGGCTGGTCACTCTCATCTTGAATGTCGGGACCAACTTGCCCAGCCCTGGGCTCCTTCGCTGCTCATAGAGTGATACAAGATTGTGTGGTGAATGTTGAAAAATACTCAGTGGCCTCAAAACTCAGGAAATACCTGTGATAAATATAGAGGTTCCCAGCGCTGTTGATCCTGAAAACCTTTCTACATCTCAGTTCCATCTACTACAACTACAACTACAACCACCCATCTGAAATGTGAGTTAGAAAATTTTTGGATGGTCCACCTTGACTTGGCAGAGAGTTTTGTCCTTGGCAGCCTAATTTCATCGACCAGAAGCAGAGTAAGACAAGGCTAGCAATACTGTGGCTCAGCATCCTTTCCAGATCACTTTTAAGCCAAGTTGAGATGGACAGAGTATAACAGTTGCTCCCCTACTTACGATATTTTAATAGAGAACTCCTGACCTCATCGTTGGGTGGGAAAAGGAGTCAGGAGTGATGATGATAATGCCTAATGATGATTTTAATTATGCTAGCAGTGCTGGGCTACATAACTAGATCATTCCACCACTAGGGTATACAAGACCAGTTAACTTAGTCTAGGTACTGATTTTACTTGCCTATTGATGACAACGACGATGATTGATGATAGAATAGTTAGTGCTAGGCTCCATAACTAGATCATTCCACCACTAGGATATAGAAGGCCAGTTAACTTAGTCTAGGTGCTGATTTTACTGGCCAATCAACGACGACGATGATTGATGATAAGCTAGGATGATGCAGTGCCAGGAGTCAATCCCTGGCACTATCAGGCTGGCAACCACACAGCCGAATGAAATCTCAAGCCGGTAAGTGTTTAATCTCAACAGCAATTCTTCTTAGCTCTTGTTCGTAAGTGGGAGAGCAACTGTCTTTATTCCAACTAACACCAGATGGTTTTATTCAACTGAGAGTGATGCATTGGGGGTCTAAGGATAATAATGAGCTTTATTTTTAACTTATTTTCATCTTAAATGTCAGGACCAACTTGCCTAGCCCCGGGTTCCTACGCTCCTCTGTGGGGCGATGTGGGATTGGATGATGGCTGATTGGATGGATTTTTAACTTATTTATATTCGTCTATGCTCAATTATCATACTTCTTGCACTGTAACGTGGCCTGGGATTTGTCCATTCACCTGCTTTTTTCATATATCTCTGTGGTAGAATAACACAGTACTACATGTCTACATCCATCCCACTGCACTTCTTCATGAGTAGCATTCTGCTTGATAAACTATTGCTAAGATGCTTATTTTATGCCTGGGTAGAGTAACGAGTACAGTAAGTAAATTGCCCAGGTTTACCAGTAGCAGATAGTTTTGAAACCTTTCCCCTGCACTTCATGATTAGCATGTCTCCTTGCTAAGGTGTTGCCTCAGCTCAGCAATATTTCAAGCTGATAGATAAAATACACAGATAGGTAAACATTACACAGATACACATAGATAGTAGATATATTGCAGTAAATGTTAGCTAGGTAGATACCTGGTATACTGCAAGAATTTTGTGATGGAAAGGTTCCTCATGTTATTTTTGATGCCTTTGACTACTAGTATTGTTTCTCTCAATTGAACAGTGTCTGATGTTAGTTCAATCAAAGTGGCTTGTCTTCTTTGTGGCTGGGGTGATTTCCTAACGTGATTTCTTAGCAAGCCTCTTGAGCCACCTAGAAGACACCCAAGTGAAATATACATATGATTATTGCTTGATTATTATGTTGATGTTTGTATTGTAATTGATGCACAGTGGACAGATTTTTTATGGCCAGTTGTTTGATACTTGTGTATATTGTCGCTATGTTGTCCGTTTAAATCACCCACACCAATCGACCCTGCAGTTCTGGTGTTACTCATTGTTTACGAACCTCGGCCCGTCAATTCCCCTGTGTGGAAGTTGGAACGCTAAGTACCGGTATGCTTTTAAAAAAAATTAGTGCCAAGTCAGACTGAGGAGATTAAAGTTTTGCGCCGGCAGTAAATGAACAAAAAGTCTGCATCGTAAAGATAAACTTTAAAAATTGTGTGCCGAATTAGTTGCCATAATACTGTCGTGTAGCGTGGCCCCAAGTCCCTTTGCTACTAGTGGGGTTTTGGGGGATTGGGGATGCCTGGGGGGTTGGGTCAATAATTTTACAGCACACACAACCCACCATTGTGTGCCATGATATATATTCGTTTTGACGTGGGTAATGGGGACTGTCGGACAGTGAGAAGGAGTCCATCATTGCATATGTTGGAAGGATAAGTGGCACACAGGTGGATGATTATATAGGTAAACATGCACTCAGGCCTTGCTTGCAATAACCACGTTGTGGCCGTACAGTAAGGGGGCGGAATGCTCTATGAGGGGGTTGTGTTTGATGGCCAGTTTTTTTGTTTATTTTTACCGCCTAGGCAATGCCTCAAGGATTGGGCATACGTTCTTAAGTGGATATTGCAAGCCAGACGTTGCACACTTTGTTCACATCTATCAGATGCTGGACCTCACATTCACAGCCACCCAGTCATTCACCAATGTTTTGTTTCCCCTGTTTTGCAAGAGACCCGGGACTAGCTACTGACTGATGTAATAATGCCACATCCAGCTGGAGCGCCGTAACTCCTTACACCACCACGTGACTGTCTATTTGTATGCTCATTGTTTACAAACCGCGACCCTGTCAATTCCCCTTTGTATGCAGTTAACCTTATTGTTCCATGAAAGCGTGTGTGGCAGGGAAAGTGATTACTGTATTCTTAACGTCAGTTGGAAATTTGACATACTTATAAAAGCATGCTGCAAGGTTGAGTAAGATTAGTAGCAAGTATGGTGTGGGAATAACTACCATAATACATAAGGCAGCAGAGTAATGTATAAATTATTAAAGTTTTATGCTGGAAGTTAGAATGCTAAGTACGGATGTAAAAATATGCGCCATGTCAGACCAAGGAGATTAAAGTTTTGCGCCGGCAGTAAATGAACAAAAATGTCTGCATCGTAAAGATAAACTTTAAAAATTGTGTGCCGAATTAGTTGCCATAATACTGTCGTGTAGCGTGGCCCCAAGTCCCTTTGCTACTAGTGGGGTTTTGGGGGATTGGGGATGCCTGGGGGGTTGGGTCAATAATTTTACAGCACACACAACCCACCATTGTGTGCCATGATGTATATTCGTTTTGACGTGGGTAATGGGGACTGTCGGACAGTGAGAAGGAGTCCATCATTGCATATGTTGGAAGGATAAGTGGCACACAGGTGGATGATTATATAGGTAAACATGCACTCAGGCCTTGCTTGCAATAACCACGTTGTGGCCGTACAGTAAGGGGGCGGAATGCTCTATGAGGGGTTTGTGTTTGATGGCCATTTTTTTTGTTTATTTTTTACGGCCTAGGCAATGCCTCAAGGATTGGGCATACGTTCTTAAGTGGATATTGCAAGCCAGACGTTGCACACTTTGTTCACATCTATCAGATGCTGGACCTCACATTCACAGCCACCCAGTCATTCACCAATGTTTTGTTTCCCCATTTTGTGAAGAGACCTGGGACTAGCTACTGACTGATTTAATACCGGATATTGCCACATCCAGCTAGAGCGCTGTAACTCTTTACACCACCACGTGACCGTCTAGTTGTATATTACCACCAAGTGTAGTAACTTATATCCTGGGTAGCCAGAAGCCACTTGGCTTGTCACTCATGATAGTCACGAGATGTCCACTTTGATTAGTAATCATATCAAACAACCAGTTTCTTTACCTGCTGCCGTCAGCTCTGAAAGAAGACATCTTCCCCAGATTCGAGTAAAGTGACTAAGGTTATAGACAACTGGCCAGCCGTACACAACCATTGGCTATGAAATGTTTTGCATAAATCTTGTCCTGAGCATGAGCAAAGTATGTAGACACTTCTCTGCCAGCTGTAGGAATGGAAGGTGTTGTTTGAAATATTTTATGTGGTAAGGACTGCACATCAACGTTACTATTCTTTCCTAGTCCACCATTCTCCTGTATGGGGATAGTAAATGAACTGAAGGCTGTTATTTTAATCTGACATTCAATATCTGATCATTGCCATATGAAGGTGTCTGTTCCAGGCATCAGGAAAACAGGCAACAGAAGGAATGTTACCCTCTAGTCATTTGGGAAAGAGTGGTAAATATGAAATACAAGTTAGTGCTGGCAGAGTATTGTTGGCATACTTTTGCACATGCCTGTACATCACAAACAGATGCAGTTAAGTCCTGGTTATGTGCCACAGATGCTAAAAAATACAGGGTGGTTCATATATAACATGTCTGATCCCATGTGTTTTGTTGTTGCATTTTGAACCATACCTTACCCCATCCTTAGGTGGGAAGAAGAGGCTGGGATGATGACGATTGCAGTGATGATTTTAACAATAATGAATGATGATTATTATATTGATTTTGATTATTTGATGATTGATATGGTGGAGGCTTAGTCGGCTTTACCATCACTACTCTGCATCATTTTCTGTTTCCCATAACCCTTTCTTACTTGATAGTGATTGCTTGTTTGCATCCATTGGTTGCATTTTTTATCAAGTAATTTAATATCTCCTCTTGCATTTTCTTCAGTAATTGCTTAAAGTTCACTCATTTTGGTAAGAAGAGATTTTTACCTTCCACTGACTTTTATCTATTGCCAGACATCTCAATCGCATAAGGGGAGGCCACAAACAAATTAACTCCATGTCATTTTGTCATCTGCTATTTGACTGCCCTCTCTCCAACTCACACCTCCCTCCCTTGTATCTCTCCACTCCAGTCTTCCGTCTCTGCCATGGTCTCTCCTCCTCTTCACATCATACACATACCTTCTAGTCATTCTCTCATTCCCCATCCTCTACAGGGCCAAACTATCTCAAAGTATTTCTCCTAATAGCACCACAGCACTTTTCCACTTCCTCATTTGTATATCTGTCTGTCCATAAAACTCCACACATTCCTCAGGTCATTTCCACTGCTCTCACTCTTGTGCCATTCCAACAGGATCTAAGCCTCATTTCTCAACGTCTTATCACAGCTTTCAGTGATCCAGCAACCTTTCTACACTGCTGTACCCATTCAAGCACTTCCTTCCATCCTCACTCATCACTCTAAAGTACTTGGATGCACCTTCATTATCTATTTCCTCACCATCCAGTCTCACTCTGTATGCTGTGATTTCCCTCAAGACCATAACTTTACCCATATGTATATTCTCTTTAGGATTCTGTTTCTTACATCCTCAGACTCATGCACCAAGCCTTGCAGGTCACATTCCTCACAATACAGTATCATCAGCAAGCAACAGCTCAGGAAGTTTCCACATCTTACCGTCCCTCACTAGATACCAATATATTCACATTCCTTCCTATTACGTCTCTTATAGCTTCATCCATATACAAATTGAACAGCCACTGAGACATGACATGCAGAGACATGACACACACAGACATGACACACAAAAGCATGGCACAAGGTATGACACAAAGAGACAAGATTTTTGTCCTTATGCAGATTTATTTCCCTCACGTCACTGGCAGAATAAGATAGCACTGTGGCCCAACATCCTTTCCATAGCACTTCTTCATGACTAGCACCATATTAGTCATGTTTCAACTAGCATTTACAAAGGAATGATGGTAATTTAATACCCAGTTAAACGGAGCATAATTAAGTTGTCAAAATACGTGCTTCCCCCATACCCGCAGACTGAGCCGACAGCACCAGATATATATGGGCAGCCCTGTATTTTGGTTTAGTAAATTGTGGGCTGCTGTTGCTGTGGTCCTGTATGCCTGGCTAAGTAGGACAGTGGCAGGTGTTTGGATATGCCTGTGTAGTAGTGCTGTAATTAAACCAGTTCTCTGAACCAACATAGCATCAATTTCAGCATTTTTGCCAGTACAGTATTTGCTGCCTAAGTAAAACAGTGTCAGTTGGTTGTAACTTTTCTGTGTGTGCTGATCATCTACCTTCTTGAATAAGATGTGGCTAAATGAGCTATGAAACTTTGCTAAGGATATATGCGTGTCATTTTCCAGAGTAAACTCCTGAAAGATGCACACACACGTCTGAAGGATATTAGAGGATAATCTTGGTTGTAAGAATTTTGGAGCTCCTATTGCCTCTTTTCTTTGATTAAATTCGAGTATTTAGTTTCTCCAGCATTGACTCTGATTCTTAGTAATTAAAATGAGCCAGGGACCACCACAACAGCAGGTATTATCAGCCCAAAAGATCGTAAATAACTGTGGCAAATAAAAGGACTCTGCAAAAAAGCCATAGTGCTTGTTTACCCAACAATAAAAATGGGTGTTTTGTATATATTATCCCTCCTGAACTGTTGATGTTGGCTATTGTATTTGTACGCCAATTGTTATGCCCATTTTCTTGTTATATTTGCATTTTTATTATTACCATGTCATTGTGATGCACTGCACAGTCAGCCGCAGGAAAAAATATGCTGAAAAAAATATGTACTCTTGTCCTTCTTTGGTTGATTGTAATTGGCAACAGATCAACTTGAATTTATTTTTCTCAATCTCTATTTCCCTCTGCCTGTGACCTCCAGTCTTGTAAATGCAATGTGTGCAGGAATTTCAGATGTAAGATATCTTGCATTTGGCTCTCTTTCGTGTATTATTTCTTGCACTCTTCAGTTTCTGCTTCTCTGCATTAAAAAGAAAAATGTATTGTCCTAAATAGCACTGAGATTTTAAAACTAACAAGCATCCTTAGTTAACAAGCATTTATGTCAAAGGTTGATGAGCAACTTGAGTCGTTTCCCTTCATGTATATCCAAGAATAACAATCATTCTGAGTTTATTCCCCTCATTAAACATAGCAGTTGATTCCCTTCATTTAGGTGATAGATTAACGAGATTTTTCCCTGCATATATACGAACATTTATTGTTAATACGGTTTATGTATTTTATATTTTTTTTCCTGTGGCTGACTATGTTTTATATATTGATGTGGGTGTGGTTTTTTGGTGTCTTTATTTCTGTTGATTTATTCTATAGTCAGTTTGCTTCACCTGACAGAGATAACCGTTAGCTTTATGGCCAAGTGCAGTCAGACTGGAGAGTTAATTTGACTAGTAACCAAGGAGACTCATCTGTACCCCATCACTAAGGCATACAATTTTATACATCAGTGATTTAGTACTGAAGTGATAAAAGTTGCCTTGTTTTGTCAGATGGAAATAAACTGACTATAGTTATATGTTGAATTGGAATATGTTATACTCTTATTGGTTTGGTGGAAAATGTGCCACGTGTTTGAAATATTATAACTATATGGATTAGGGCGTCAGGCTATATGTAGATTGATAGATAGGTAGGGAGAGATCCTCGGGTGCCCATAGACTAAACTATTTTGATATATCTCTTCCTATCACACAGTCATTTGCCATATTCTCCTAAGCATGAGCAAGAACCAATTTGCCTGTCAGGTCTCTATCGTCTTTCAACCCAGGGCATCTCAGAAATCAGCAGTATTATGTGTTGAGCAGATAATTTTGTGCAATATGCCTAGCCCTGGCTTCCTACGCTCCTTGGGGTGACATAGGATTGGATGATGGCAGACGATGTTGTATAAAGTTGCAAGGTTTCCAACATGACAGCGAATGGTTGATATGTTTTTAGAATTACTATCGTTATGCTGATTCTTAGGCTATGCTGTTGATATTTCTCCTTCATTGTTGCGTTTTCTTGGTCTGTGTATCGTTTGGGTGTTTGTGATGGTGTTGATGTCTGTTGGGTTGGGTTGTCGTGGTTTATGATTAGAGAGAGCAAGGATGTGTGATGTCCCCATGGTTTTGTGTGTGTGTGTGTAAGATACTAGGATTTGAATGGTAAGTGAATGAGTGTATGAGCCATTTCATTGGGCTTGCAGTTAGTTTCACTCTCTCTTGGGTTTCCTCTTTGCTTTATGGGCCCTATGCATTTTATCCATGTGTAAAAAAATAAATAAACAGGTTAGGAGTGACTGCTTGAAAAAGAAGAAAAAAAGAACGGTTACGATGATTGAAAAATAATTGGTTACGAAGATGATGATGATGATGATTAGTCCACTTCACTAGGTATGGTACTGATAGTTGGCCCCCTTAATGCTTGTTTATTCTTTGTTCTTTGCTCCCACTTCAGATATTTCTGTCATGAGAGAGAGAAAGACCCTGTTGTTGTAGTGCTAAAATCATTACATGCCTCTGACCCTCCTATCACCTGTATTGGCCGTCATAACCTTCCCTTCCAGCAAATTAATTCTCATGATAAATTGAATTCTTTTGTCAGTGGATGATAAACCCATTATATCAAAATTATGCTGTTTTGAAGAATATTTGCTATGTATTAGTAAATTTTGGCTTGTAATCCCACTTGACTGACTACAGAAACCCTGGCAGCCCCAAAGGTATATGTTGAAGGATTGTCTGTTGTGGTAGTGTGGTGTGGTGTGTGGGAGGAGGCCTACACTGTGGTACATGTGGTGAGTGTTTGTAGCAGTGTGTTGTGGTGAGGGGGGGAGGCCTTACACTGTGGTAAATGTGAGTGTGGTGTGGTGTGGCAGGAAGCATTACACTGTGGGCATAGTGCATTGTGTGTGAGTTGTGTATTGTGTTGGCATTGAAGTAGAGAAAGATGATGATTGTGTTGAAGTGTGGGTATACTCATTTCACTCTAACTTGGCACAAATTTTCATGTTTTGGTAATTTTTTTTTTAACATGTCCCACTGGCAGAAACAAAACTTTAGACCTGCATTCACTCCATAGCTTTTCATTGTGACAGGCATCATATTTTAATGCCTGTTTACTGTATTGTTACAACTCAGCATTCATGAGAGAGCATAAGCCATTTTTAGACCAAGTTAGAGTTGTGTTTCTCTGGGTATGGTTGAGTCTGAAGGTTGGGTGTGTGGTGATGGTTTTTGAAGGTTTCTGTTGTATATCTAGGTAGTAGCTATGTACCGTCTGAAATAGTAGAAATAAAGTTTAAAAAGAAAGAAAAAAAAAGTGGATGACGGCCACAGCCACTTGGCGGTCTGCACTTGGGCTACTGGACTGCACGTAGGCCACCGGTATTGCAGCTGGTCGGAGCCAGTGACCTGTACTGTGAAATTCCATATGCTTTTCACAGCACAGTTCCTTTGGAATGGGGGCCGTTTAAAGGGGGTAGGAAAAAATGTGTATCCTTCTGAAAAATAGTGTTGGGTATAGGATGAGAATAGGTTGTAAGTACTCTTTGTAATGTAAGTTCTTATTACATGCTTTCCATAGCTGTTCTTCAAAACCAGCATCATATTTTAGTGCTTATATACTGTATTCTTACAATACAGCATCCATGAGAGAGAGCACAGGGCATTTTTAGACCAAGTTAGATTAAAAAGAGAGAGAGAGTATAGGTTGTGTTTTTCTGGATGTGGTTGTGTCTGAAGGGTGGGTGTCTCATGATGGTTTTTGAAGGCTTCTGTTTGGCTGTAGTGGCCATGTATATCTAGGTAGTTTCTATGTACCGTCTGAAGTAGTAGAAAGAAAGTTAGAAAAGAGAGAAAAAAAAGTGGATGATGGCCACAGCCACTTGCGGATCTGCACTTCGGCTACAGGTATTGCAGGTGGTTGGAGCCGGTGACCTGTACTGTGAAATTCCATGTGTTTTTCACAGTATGGTTCTGTTGGAATGGGGGCCGTTTTAAGGGGTAGGAAAGAAAATATGTATCCTTGTGAATTTTAGTGTTGGGTATAGAATGAGAATATCTATCTGTCTGTCTGCCAGCTGCCATAATCCCATAAGGGGGGCCATTTGACTTTTATTTATGGGGAGGGTCACTAACCCTTCACCAACCCACTTGTTGACACATAGGGAGCACATATGGTTTGATTATATGGTTACCACCCAGCATTGTAAACAGTTTCTTGGCTTATAGATTTTTTTAAAGTACTTTTTGTAATGGCTAAGGCGTTGCCCCTGGGTAGAGGACTTTTGGTTTGGAGCATGTAGCATTTTATGACTGGATGCCCTTCCTGATGTCTACCAATGACCCTTAGGTGGATTCGATCCTCCGACCCTACGGTCAGAGCGGAGCGCTCTAACCCACTGAGCCACGGCTGCTACCAACTCTAACGTACGGACGTGAAGCTTGGACATTGTTGGAAGGACACAAGTCAAGAGTGAGAGCAGTGGAAATGAGTTATTTAAGAGGAGCCTGTGGAGTCACGTGGAGAGACAGGCTGACGAATGAGGATATAAAGGAGCGTTGTGGTGTGGATGTGGATGTGATAGGAAGCGTTATGAAGAACACACTGAGGTGGTTTGGCCATGTGGGGAGGATGGAGGGTGAAAGACTGACGAAGAGAGTGTATGTGAGTGAGGTGGAGGGGGGAAGAGGGAGGGGGAGGCCGAGGATGAGATGGAGGGATGGGGTGGAGAGGTATATGAGAGAGGGGTGTGTGAGTTGGGAGCAGGGCAGTGAAATGGCGGGGGACAGGGCGACTTGGAGGCGATTTGTTTGTGGCCACCCCAAACGGGATTGAGGCGTCTGGCAATAGATAGATAGATAGACTTTTTGTAATGCAAGTTTTTATTACATGCCTTCCATAGCTCTTCTTCATAACCAGCATCGTATTTTAGTGTTTATATACTGTACTATGCTTACAACCCAACATCCATGAGAGAGGCGATACGTTTGTGGCCATCCCGTACGGGATTAAGGCGTCTGGCAATAGATAGATAGATAGATCCATGAGAGAGAGCACAAGGCATTTTTAGACAAAGTTAGAGTAAAGAGAGGATGAGAGACAGTAAGTGTATTTGTGTTTCTCTGGGTAGGGTTGTTTGTGAAGGGTGGGTGTCTGGTGATGGTTTTTGAAGGGTCCTGTTTGGCTGCAGATTTGTGGATGTCTGTAGTGGCCTTGTGTGTATAGGTAGCTAGGTACAGTGTGAAATAATAAAGTACTGTATATATATATATATATTTATTTAAAAAAGAAACTGTGTACACTCTGAAATAATAAAGTACTGGGAAAAAAAAAAATAATGTGTACACTCTGAAATAATAAAGTACTGGGGAAAAAAAAAATAAAATAAAAAAAATAAATAAGAGGTTGACGGCCACAGCCATTGGCGGACTGTGACAAGTGCAGGTGGTTGGAGCCGATGACCTGTACTGTGAAATTCCATGTATTTTCACAGCACAGTTCCTTCTGAATGGTGGCCGTTTTAGGGGCGAGAAAAAAAATATTGACTATATCTTGTTAAATTTAGTGCTGGCGTGCAGTGTTATAGGCTTTGAATGGCTGTAGTGGCTAGGTAGGCAGTATGTACAGGATAAATTATTAACAGAAAAAAAAAGAAATAAGAAAAAAAGGAGGAAAAAAAAAATGGTTGCACATTTTATTTGGATTTAGGTAACTTTCTAATTTGGGGCAGTGGTCAAGTAATAGGTCTAGTACAACTTCCTTGGTGGTTTGAATGGCCGTAATGCTTTTATGTTCCTCTGACAAAGTGGGGCCAGACTGGAGGGTCAGTTGAACTAGTAATCAAGGAGACTCATTCCTGTCTCAGTACTAAAAATTTCTCTGTTTCATGGGATTAGTTATTATGAAGAGGTACATAGTGAGGCTGGGGATAGGAGGCAGCCTTATAACTCTGTGTGGAGGTCTTGTTGGGTTGTGGTGTTGGTTTATGTGTTCGTGTTTTTCTGCATTGAGAGTCCCCTTGTTGTCCTGTGTCTGTGTGTTTAGCCACAAGGGATTTTTGGCACTGAGAACACCAGCTGGTATTGTAGTGGTGTTGGTCTGGAATAGGAAAGTCCTGGAGTTGATAATTTTGAAGCACTTATGTAGGGAGAAATATGCGAGGTAGTCAGGATTCCAGGGGCTTAAATGGTCAGTGAGTGAGCATCTGGCCCTTTTCACTGGATATGGCCTGGTTATAGCAGTGCCACCACCTGAAGGTGTCTGCCCTGCACCGCAATTTTATAACAATTGGGTGCGTAAGGTGAGAAGTGTGAATTTCGGGGGTAGGGTTGTGAGGCAGACTGGAAAAAAAATACGAGACAAGGTCATAGGGTGGCTGCCAGAGATTGAGCAGCATAGACAGCCACCATTAGGTGACTATGGCCAATGAATGCATGTTGGAGCCTTCATGAATGGTACGATACAAATGATATAAAAATACTGAACTGTTTCTGCAGGCCCATCATGTACACCTCAATATATATATGCATAGCTTTGAAATACTGTATATATAAACACATCATCTGAGATCTAGTGGCACATTTTCCACACAGTTAAAAACAGAATATGTGTTAATTGTGAGTTTTGTTTGTGTATAATGCCAGCAGTAAGTAATTCCTCATTTAATAATTGATATATGTTCCCGTAAATTGCTGATTGCGTGAAGTTAGGGTTGGGTCCCAGCAAGAGGGACTTTTTCTCCAGCATTTAAGGATCATATGCAAGACAGAACTAACTAGCAAGATTTATTTGTGTTAAATTTTAAAAAAATATATTTTTAGATGAATTAACATTGATCTTTCACAGCACACCTTTGAGATTAATTGAGAAGTTTGTGAAAATTGTATTTTTGAGTGACATTAAGAGAGAGACTGCTTAGTGAAAGTATCTTAAATGAGGAATTACTGATAGGGGTTTGCCAGTAAATTATTATTATTATTATTATTTGACCCACAAGCAGTTTTTGAAGCATAAACTAATGATACCCCTGGCTGGCATTAATATTACAAAGGAAAACAAAGTTGAGTGTTTATTCTCTGTGTGTTTTAGTACTTCATATAGTTAAGTATTGTATTAGGCTTCCTCTTCTCCTCCTCGTTATTCTTCTCTTCCATCCTTTTCCTCCCCGTATTGTATTAGGCTTCCTCTTCTCCTCCTTGTTGTTCTTTTCCTCTTCCCCTCCTCATTCTTCTCCTTCCTCTTCTTCCTTCCTTCCTCATTCTTTTCTTCCTTCCTTCCTCCTCCTCATTCTTTTCTTCCTTCCTCCTCCCCTTTTTGTATTAGGCTTCCTCTCCTCCTCTTATTGTATTAGGCCTCTTCTTCTCCTCGTTCTTCTCTCCCTTTTCTTCTTTCCTCTTCCTCCCCTCTTTCTTCCTCTTCCTAACCTTACCACCCTGCAACCCACCCTACCACCCTTGCTTTGCCCTACCAGGTGTCCCTTGCTATTCCTGTCATCCTTGTCCTGTCGTTCCATCCTTGTTCTGTCGTTCCATCCCTGTTCTGTCAACCATGTCCTGTCCTGCCATCACTTACCTGCCCTGCACCCTTGCACTTTCCTTCCCTCCCCTACAGCCATGCCCTCCCCCTACACCCTTGCAATATGCAGCCATGCCCTCCCCTACACCCTTGCAATATGCAGCCATGCCCTCTCCTACACCCTTGCAATATGCAGCCATGCCCTCCCCTACACCCTTGCAATATGCAGCCATGCCCTGTCCTGCCCTGCCCTACACCCATGCACTGTCATCTGCACTCTTGCCGTGCCCTGCCATCCTTGGCCTGTCCTCCCCTCCTGGCTATCCTTACCCTGTGTCCTGCTGTTCTTGCCTATGGTGTCCTGCCCTTCCATATCTGCTATTTTTTCCTGTGTGTGTCCTGCCCTTCCATCTCTTGCTGTATCCTGCTTGTCTTGCCTTGCTATGACCTGTCCTGTTGTGCCCTTCCATCATCTGTGCTATGTCCTGCTTTGTGCCCTGCCACCCCTGTCCTGCCCTACACCCATGCACTGTCATCTGCACTCTTGCTGTGCCCTGCCATCCTTGGCTTGTCCTCCCCTCCTTGCTATTCTTACCCTGTGTCCTGCTGTTCTTGCCTAGGGTGTCCTGCCCTTCCATCTCTTGCTGTATCCTGCTTGTCTTGCCTTGCTATGACTTGCCTTGTTGTGTCCTTCCATCATCTATGCTCTGTCCTTCCCTGTCATTGTGCCCTGTCCTTCCCCTGTGCTGCTCCATGTGTCTTGTTTTGTTTGTTTTTAATGTTTCTTTTATTCTTTAATGTCTCTGTATATTGTCCTTTTAAGTTCATAATTTTTTCAAAGTGCTAAATTTTGAATATGTTCTAAGTTACTTATATATGTATAGTACTTTGAAAAATATCAGAAAAAGAATACCAATAGACATGAATAGTACTAAGTGATGTCTCCTTCGTACTATTCATGTCTATTGGTATTCTCTTTCTGATATTTTTCAAAGTAATATATATATGTATAGTACTTACATAAGTACTATACATATATAAGTACTATACCAAAAAGGTATATGTTATAATAAATACATGGTAATAATATATTGGTTTTATTTCCACTAAGATACATTGAAGAAGGTGAAAAAAAAACCTATCTCGATAAATCGGCCAGAGAAATAAGGACTGGGAACCCTAAGGGAGGGTTGCCAGTCCGTATTTTCGTGGCCGATTTATCGAGATAGGTTCTGCGCCCTACCCCAAGATGCTTCCAAGACCGTGCCCTTCAAATCACTGTGTAGATGCCATGTCTTGTATTGCTCTGCCCAGCTAATGCCAGGCAGAGCTATACAAGAACACATGGCATACAACAGAGTGATCAAAAGGGCTACTTAACATGCATTGCTAAACAGTGTGTGCACCACGCAACGTGTGTTTGCTAAGGCATGTTAAACCGGAAGCAATGCACCATTAATCAACATTGCATACAGTATACCAAAGACATGAGCCAATTAACCTCTTCAGTATGAAAACATTTTATTCCTGCTGATGCCACACGATTTTATTCAGCTTGGAGTGCGATCTCATACTGGAGGGGACATAGCCTCCCTTCAGTATGAGACCCCCTTCCTAAGCTGAGTAAAATCGTCTGGCACCAGCAAGAATAAAATCATCTGGGACACAGCAACAATACACTGAGAAAAAATGTAACTACTGAAGAGGTTCAAAACTACCAACATAGACTGGTTGTGATGCATGT
The DNA here is from genome assembly GCF_032717465.1 of Coenobita brevimanus. Classification (NCBI taxonomy): domain Eukaryota; kingdom Metazoa; phylum Arthropoda; class Malacostraca; order Decapoda; family Coenobitidae; genus Coenobita; species Coenobita brevimanus. The sequence goes on along the minus strand of NW_027645147.1, from coordinate 7,403 downwards.
TAAATAGCAACAAAATCACGTTCCACTGAACAATATTTACTCTTCACTAACTTGACCCAATTTTTCAGTCTTTTCCAGCTGTGTCACATAAGTGTAACCCGAGGCACAGAAAGGCAATGCTATTACTCATAATCCTTTTCACACTGTGCCTACTATCCTGTTTTAAGAAAGTTACAACTCATAATTCAGGCTGGAAAGATTTAAAATTTCAGGCCAAGCTAAAGTTCAGAGTATAATTTCAAGTAAACAAATAAAACTAAAAATATATAATGGCCATATTACTATAACAATGTGAAAGTGTGGACATGCTATATCTACCTATAGCCAGACACCTTGATCCTGTGAGGGTACATATCTCCTCCCTGTCCACTGCCATCTACCTGCCCTTCCCCCAGATTACACTCCCTGCCTCTCCCCCCACCTCACTCACAGACACCCTCCTGATTATGTTTCCTACTCTCCATTCCCCCAACTTACACCCCCCTCTCATATATCTCTCCACTCCATCCCTCCATCTCATCCTCAGTCTCCACCTCACTCACATACACTCTCAGAATTAATCTTCCTACACCCTCCTCTCTCATGCACCTCTCCACTCCATCCCTCCATCTCATCCTCAGTCTCCCCCTGCCACTTTCCCCACCTCCACCTCACGCAAACCCCTACTTAGCCTCACTCTCCATCCCCCCCCCCCCCCACTTACACCTCCCTCTCATACCTCTATTCCATTCCTCCACCTCACTCTCATACTCCACCCCCAACTTACACCCTCCTCTCCTATATACCTCCACTCATCCCTCCATCTCATCCTCAGTCTCCCCCTCCCTCTTACCCCACATCCACCTTACTCACATACACTCCTAGTTAGTTTCCATCTCCATCCCATTTCAATTTACAACATCCTCTACTCAATCCCTCAGTTTCACCCCCCCCCCTCCACCTCACACATTAGGGCTGATTCACACTACATGGTTCGTCTCCGTATGGCTTTCGTAAGTTAATTATTTTATCGAAATCAATGGGGCTGTTTACACTATATTTTCCGTTTACTGTTCATCTTTCGTGCGGCTTTCACTCGTACAGATCGCCTACGTTTGGAAGAAATCTCTAACGAACGAAACGTATACGTATGGAAACGCTCCGTACCTCCACTGATCAGTGTGAACATCGATACGTATCAGTCACGGTGTGTTTACAGACGACAGAGGACAACTTTAGCCTGTCACTGCTTTTGGCCATGAACAGTACTATAAGCAATCATGAGTGACGAGAAGTTATTAGAACTGGTCAGAGGCTACGAGGAACTATATGACATGGGCAACAGAAAATACAACGATAACCATGTGAAAGACAAAATATGGACATTAATACGAGAGGGACTGGAAAAATTGGGTAAGATATTTAAATATTTCACTATTTTATTATAACAGGGTGACAAATAGCATTTTATCCTTCATCCTATTCATTACCATTCATAGGGTATCTCTTAACACCCTATCCATTACCATTCACAGCTTCTCCCAACATCCTGTTCATAACCATTGGTAGGTTCTCTCTCAACCCTCTTTACGCCCATGGAAGTGGGACTTCAAGAATCTTTTAAATTTCTTTTACAAGGAATGCACCTTGTGCAGCATTTCCTCCCTGTCTAGTTATGTCTACTAAAGAGCTTGCATTGTTCGTGACATTCATGGTTGTAACATCAGTGGCATTGTCACCTAAGTAGTTGTGCAAAAATGAATGTTGCAGCAAGCTGCTTTACACTAATTTCTGAGGCTTCTTGTCGGAGCCACAGCTGCACGAAGACTGACGAGATCATGGACGTATAGTGTGAACAGTGACATAGCAAATGAACCGTAACCCTACGAAGACGAACCTATAGTGTGAATTGGCCCTTAGTATCTCACTCCAGCCCTCCATCTCATCTTTGGTCTTCCCTCCTACCTCACTCACATTTACTCCTAGTTATTTCTCTCCCACTCATCCCTCAGTCTCCCAGTTCTAATTTATGGAGCATAGACAACCAAATGACATATGATTTCTTACTAAACTCGTGGAATGTTGCCATAACCTACCTACCAATAACAGATCTTTGAAAAAAAAAAAAAGTGATATGGCCACCTTATTTTTAAAAGTAATGAAGTAATATTTCTCGCCTTTTAAGACTTCATTCCCTTAAAAAACCTTGGAATAGCACTTCTAAAAAATTACAAGGTTACTTATGAACTGGCTGCTACAGTTTATATAACCCTTGTTAATTTCTTGGTCATAAACAGACACACATCTTAACCAAGACTGGCTGAAGTTTAAATCTATTGCTCATGGTCTGGTGCAAGTAGGCAACTAATAAAGTACTGTATGTATAAAATCAGTAATGCTGTTCCTGGCCTACCAAGCCATTCATACCCAGGCAACAGGTCTTTTAGTCCAACATGACAGATGAACACTACAGCAGGTAATTTTTAGGCAATGTTGTTCCCACAACAATTTAAATCATTATTTTATGCAAGGAAGAAGGAACCAAATGCTAGAAAACCTGAACGACTGTTCCCTCCAACAAAAAACTAAGTTAAGGGACAAATTCAAGATCGTTCATCTTGAGATGCCTGGACACAGCATTAAAAGACTGGAGGGTCATAGGCAGTAGGAAGAGTGAAAAGCAGTTCCAGAGTTGACCTATTGCGTACATGAAGGTTAACTCCTGCATTTGATAGCTGGACAGAAAAGGGATGAGAGTTTGCTGCTAGACAGGTGCTACGCACCCGCCAGGGTGGTGGAGGGATGCAAGCAGACGTTTCGGAGGGGCAGTGACCATTGACACAGCAGTACAAATGAGATAAACATGCAACAGTTGTAGTCAGATGGAATAAAAATTGGCAAGCTGCATCACTATGTGCCACTGATGCAATATGTCGAGATGTTTCAAATAATTTTTGGTCTGCACCAGGAGCATGCATTTTTTTTTTTTTTTTTTTTTTTTTTTTAGCTGCAGTTCTTTGGTTGTGTGTTTAGTATTTTTATTAAAAGTTGCAGCAATATTTCACTCATTGGCAAAGCAACTGACGTTAGATTTAAAAAGCACAATTAATTTTACTACCTCTCAAATATCGGAAATTATAAGACTGCCTTGTCAAAATCAAGCTGTTTTTCATTAGTCTTAAAAGGCGATAAACTCTACTCCACTACACAAAATATTGAAACATTTATATTAAAGAAGCATTTACATTAAAGATACATTTATTGGAATAAAGAAAATATGGTCAGCACATATAAATATATAAGTAATGGATGTGGGATCATGAAGGGCCACAATATATTAAAATCTACACGAGTGAAGTTCTGCTGAAAAATCATATGGTCTGACTGACTGGCCAAGAGATGCTCCCACATCCACAAATACTGTACAGTGCATATACAGATGTCCTCGTTTAGCCACAGGTATGGCCTAAACTAACAGTATTCCCACCATACAACTGGTAATGGCAAATTCTGCACCCTGACTAAGCTTTACAAAAAAAAAAAAAAAAAAAAAAAAAAAAAAAAAAAAAAAAAAGATAGGGGGGATAGGGGTTGCATTGTTTGAAAAAATAAATAAATAGATAGAGGGGTTGCACTGATTTAAAAACAAAAATGGAGAGGGGTTGCATTGTTTGATGGTCCTTAACTATGAGGTATGACTGTCTCCTTGGTTACTTCGTTTATTTTCCTATCGCTTACAAAGGCTTCAACATGCCTGCATAAGTTAGCCTTGGTCACCTAATGGCATCTCTCCATACTACTTGATCTCTGGCAGTCTCCCTGTCCAGTCCCATATCCCTGAGGTCTCACTCTGACTTCATCCCAGGTCTTTTTTTAGTCTGCCTCTCACAACTCGACCCTAAACAATCACAGCTCTCACCCTCCATCCTCTCCACATGTCCATACCATCTCAACCTACCCCTCCTCATCACTACATCAATACATTCAAGTCCCATTCTTCTTCTCAACTCTTCAACTGCAGTCCTAACACCCTTCCCAAGGCCTGTCATTCAAGGATGCACTACAAACAAATCTAATCATTGTCATTACTGTATGTTTAAGCCTATGAACATCCTCATCCTTCACTGCCCAGGTCTCACGTGCCACATACAAAGATCCCTTAGCACTGAGGGAGAGCCCTCTCAATGTCAGGAGGCAACAGCTCCCTGAACTTCCTCCAGCCACTCCTTATCCTAGCCACACAGCTAACACCAGCTCCACCTCCAGCACATAGCATGTCCTAAAAATAAAAAAATAAAAAAAAAAAAAAATAAAAAAAAAATCCTCTACACACACAACAGCAAGATTAATCCTTTCATGCCTGAAATCTCCATATGCTCCCCCCCACACACTGCACACACCATGTCAGCATTTTTCACAGTCTACCTCTAACACCACATACACAGCCTCTCACCAACACTGAACAAGTTGTAATTCCTTCCCACACCCTAGTGGTAATCCACACATGGCCACACTCCCTCAGCTTTGACAGTACCACCACCAGCCCTAGATACCATCACCCTTGGTTACTAGTCGTATCGACCCTCCAATCACACTACACACTGCCATCAACTGAGACAAAAGGGAACAGGGATCTGTCAGGTTTGATAACATGCTATAACAAATTTAACAGACAATGGAGAACGTTGCCTTCATGAGGTGGCAGTCTCCTTGGTTATGGCTACTAGTCATATCAATGTGCTATAGCAATACACTTTACAGGTACAGGAGGCTTGCTTTCATGTGTCTCCTTGGTTACTAGTCCTGCAGGTGGTAGGTGACTGATCATCCACTCACTTGATATACAGTGCAACCTCTTAAATTCGAAGTTCTTGTGTCCTTTTGATACTTTTGAAAAATTTGAACTTTTAATAAAGCATTTCTGTGGCTGTCTTAATTCTCATGGTTCAGACATGCTTTTGACACAAGCTTTGTTGTCTGGGCTAACTAGCTGGCTTCAGGCATCCTATTTTCCATTGTTAACACTACCATTTATCTCATCTCTTAACTCAAGGATCAGTACAATAATCGCTACAAACCATGAAGTGTTTCTTTCACATTTCCTTTCCTCATCTTGTGTATGTCCCCTTGTTCTAAAACACTTTGCAGTTGTATTCATATTTAACATCAATCAGTAAGTTGTAAGGGACAGTAATTATGCATTCATTTATTTACGTAAAAACTACAGTACTGAACATGAATATTTACATCTTTCAGCAACCACCATCCACTCCTTGATGTAGCACTGCCCACTATCTCCATTATTTTTGTTTCTGTCCTCCTCTCTCCCTATTTCTCACATCTTTCCTGTCAATTTTTATTACTCCTTCCTTTTCAGGTGGCTTTACATTGAGTAACATGCCTAATGGCTTTCTGTAAGCCAGAAAACCATTTACAATGCTGGGTAGTAACCATATAACCAACCCATACGTGATGCTACACTTCACATTGTGCACTGATTACACAGTTTATTTTATGACATTTTATGATATGTACAATTACTGCCAGTCTGCATTACTATAATCTTGCAGAAATACTGCAATCTCAGTGATGAAATACTTAAGTACATTGTGTGTGTGAAAAAAAATGGATGATGGTGGTGGTTTATATCTGCTCAAAAATACATTGCACAGTGGTTTAACTGTGATGCAAATGATTTATTAGAATTACACTAAGACTGCTGCCTACCAACAATCATGCTTCAGTCAAAATTGATTAAAATCAGTTGACGTCTGACAAGTGGTGTTGCATGGTGTTGTGTGATAAAGGAATATTTACCATAATTCCACTCCAAAACTTAAAAACCTTATCACACTGCTTTGTAATGTCATACACTGTCAGGTTTAACACCACTGCTATCTTTGACAACACCTGCAATGAGTTATTTACTCTAGTTTCAGTTGGTACAGCACTGAGAACTGTCAAATTTGTCATACATGGTAGTTTCCATCACCAATCATTTCACAACACACACACTAAGTACTTGTGGCTGCATTCTTATACTGCATCATTTTTGTTCCCAGCACTGCACTAATTGGTAAAGCCAGGACACCTGTTTGAAGCCACAATTATGGTCAAATTTGGATATGATAAAACTGACTCAAATAAGAAAGAGCTTACCCAAGAGGAGGAAAGGAAATTATTATTATTATGGGTGACCACACACTTTATGGTGAGGTCATCAGTACCAGATGGGTGTAGCTAGGAATATATTTTTTTTTACTAGTCTCTGGTTATTTCTGAGCTAAGTTTGGGAAATAAAAATGACATTTTTCATAAATTATGGCAATTGAACTTTAGAGGCTTGCACATTTTTGAGGTTGCACTGTAGTACTAGCTATTCTTCCTTCAACTTTATCATTCTGTTTGTCCTCACTCCCTACTTCTCCCTTTCCTTCCTGTCACTTTTTCTCTTCTTTCCACTTCATGTGGTTTTACACCAGGTGACAGGCCTAATGGTTTCCTGCAGCCCTGGAAACCATTTACAATGTTGGGCGGTAACCATATCACCAAATAATGGGGTGATGTGGGGCCTGCTATGGTGCTCACGTTAACTGGATTATGCAAATGCAGCATTCATCCAGGAACCAAACCTCCACACTATTCAATGCACCTTGCCGTTGCAGGGCTCTGTCTGCCAGAGGAACACTGGTTCACTAAATGAGGTGGCAAGGCTGTTGCTTGCCTGTGGTTGATGAGTCTGCTTGGCCAGGCAGACTGGGGTTGATCAACAACGTACTTCAATTCACAATGCCATCAAACAAAACATGCCCCAATTCCCTCCCTTATCCTCCAGGGATGGTGGAGTACACGAGTCTCCTTGGTTACTAGTCTAATACCTCCCTATCATCCCATAAAGGAAAATGGTGGACTACAGGATACGGGCCAATGCAGCCAGCAGACCAACATGTTCCTGTTCAGTTAAGCCTGGCCACAAAATACATCACTTCAGCACTACCATATAAACCAGCCAGGGAACACAATGACAATTACTTGGATTTAACGTACATGAAAACAGCACTTCTTCATGACTAGCATAAACGAGGACTTTCTGTACACACAACTGCAGTTCTTTCACTTAAACTTGGCCAAGACATATCCTTTGACAGCTGACTTAACTTAGTTCAGTAGCAAAGACACAATCACTGGCTCTACAACCTTTCCACCGCACTGCATGACTAAGATCACTAATTTTGATCTAATACAGTATAGCTAAACACGATTCAAAGATGGTAATTTTAGGTCGTTGAAACCTTTCCACAGCACTTCTTCGTGACTAGCAAGGTATTTTAAGGCCAAGTTAAAGCAAAATGATTGAGTTGCAGTTTTAACACATTACCAATAGCATATTCTTCTACCCAGTTGGCTTCTTTACCCAGCTGGCT
>NW_027645146.1:0-4995 GCF_032717465.1 Coenobita brevimanus | reverse complement strand
TCATCTTGCCATCTTGATATCTTCATAGATCTTGTTGGACGCCATCTGTTTCCTGCAAATACAACAACACATTAGCTGTGCTTTTATCTAAACCCACACCCACTGACCTAACCTACAACACCCACTAACCTACTCTACGCCTACACCCACTGACCTAATCACACACACACACACACACACACACCTAATCACACACACACACACACCTAACCTTCAAACACCAGCCAACTGGATTACCTAAACTCAAGATCACAAGTTTAAATTCTGTACCTAAACAACCAGAGCCTATCTGCACAGACTGCAGTCAATATTTAAGTTTCTCTTTCAAACTCAGAATGTGAAACTTGTATTAAAATGCCTCCTTATGGCCAAAACTGACAACTGTTTAATAATCAGCTGATGCAACAGCTGACCTATCAAATCAAATCAAAATTTCAAGCAGAGCAACTTTGTATTTCATAAGCCACTACAATGCTTCCTTAAAGTCAAACTAAAATGCACCCAATAGGCAGCTTAGGCAATGGCTGACATGATAAATCAACAAAAGTTCAGGCTGAGCAGCTTTGTATTTCATAAAATCACTCAAAGCTCTCCAAGAGCAGATATTTACACTTTCCTTGGATAGAAAAAAAAAAAGTACCACTTCTAGACCTGTTAGCTTTGCCACAGGTGAACAGACCTATTAATATTCCAAAGCACATCTCGCTGGACCACCTTAACCCATTACACCACCAGGCACCTACAGTAAACACAGCAGCACAACCACCTGACACAAAGCATCAGACACCACCACCACAACCCACTACACCACCAGGCACCTACAGTAAACACAGCAGCACAACCACCTGACACATTCAAAGCATCAGCCAAGACCACCTTAACCCACTACACCACCAGGCACCTACAGTAAACACAGCAGCACAACCACCTGACACATTCAAAGCATCAGCCAACACCACCTTAACCCACTACACCACCAGGCACCTACAGTAAACACAGCAGCACAACCACCTGACACATTCAAAGCATCAGACACCACCACCTTAACCCACTGAACGACTTAGACGATGGCCAGATTTAGAAAAATGGCAGAAACTGTAACCACTGCTAATACACCTAAAGATAATTCACCATACTCCCTGAGTGCTTTATCCATCTATATCTATTTATCTATATCTACTGAAGTAATTCTGGAGACTATTTCAAAGTCTGCATTACATGAGGAAGCTACTACAGTTCAAAAAAATCTTCCCAAACAAGAAATGAACAAAGTAAGGGAACCATTCAGTGCAAGATGCCTGGCCACTGCATTTAAGAGCATGTCACAGTAGGAAGCACCAATGAACCAGCACCAAGTCACACTGACTACATGGCACCAAGACTGGCATGGAAGCAGCTTTGGCCATGAAACAGTTTGGTGTTAATGCACAAGGAGGAAGGCAGGATAGGGAGGAAGGAAGGATAGGAAGGAAGGGGAGGATAGGGAGGAAGGGGAGGATAGGGAGGAAGGGGAGGATAGGGAGGAAGGGGAGGATAGGGAGGAAGGGGAGGATAGGGAGGAAGGGGAGGATAGGGAGGAAGGGGAGGGTAGGGAGGAAGGGGAAGACAGGGAGGAAGGGGAAGACAGGGAGGAAGGGGAAGACAGGGAGGAAGGAGAAGGTAGGGAGGAAGGAAAGATGGGGCAGTGTTAATGGCAGGGCCTTAAACTATCCATGGCATAATACCTAATGTCTAGCCTGATAGTAGGGGGGAAATGTAGGGCCAAAAGAATTATGGAACTATCAAGAAAAGGTGGACCAGTAGAGAGAAGACAGGAAGGGGAGAGAAAGGAGATACAGTCACTGGTAAAAGGAAAAGAAGTCACAGGCAGAAGGAGAAAGACAAAGGCAGAAGGAGAAAGACGCAGGCAGGAGGAGAAAGACGCAGGCAGAAGGAGAAAGACGCAGGCAGGAGGAGAAAGACGCAGGCAGGAGGAGAAAGACGCAGGCAGGAGGAGAAAGACGCAGGCAGGAGGAGAAAGACGCAGGCAGGAGGAGAAAGACGCAGGCAGGAGGAGAAAGACGCAGGCAGAAGGAGAAAGACACAGGCAGGAGGAGAAAGACACAGGCAGGAGGAGAAAGACACAGGCAGGAGGAGAAAGACGCAGGCAGGAGGAGAAAGACGCAGGCAGGAGGAGAAAGACACAGGCAGGAGGAGAAAGACACAGGCATTTTGTAAAAAAAAAAAAAAGTCAGATTAATTCAAACTTACACAGTACTTCCAATTCCCTGACTCCCCCAACATCTCTTCCTTAGTGATATATTTTTGGTTTTATTCTTGCTACTACTTGGCAATTTTTACATCTCAGGGGCTGGTACTCTTGAAGCACCTCCCCTAACACCTCTTCCTTATCGATTTATTGTTTTATTCTTGCCACCACCAGGCATTTTAAAACTCAGGGAGGACTTACAGCTCTGATGGGGTCAATAAGGCTACATCTTCGGTTCAAAAAATACAGGATTAATAGACTCTGGAAATATTGCTATCATATCTTATATATATAGACTCTGGAAATATTGCTATCGTATCGTTTATACAGACCCTGGAAATACAGCTATCGTATCATTTATGTAGACTCTGGAAATATTGCTATCGTATCGTTTATATAGCCTCTGGAAATACAGCTATTGTATCGTTTCTATAGACTCTGGAAATACAGCTATCGTATCATTTATATATATAGACTATGGAAATATTGCTATCGTATCGTTTATATAGACTCTGGAAATACAGCTATCGTATCATTTATATACACTCTGGAAATACAGGTATCGTATCGTTTATATAGACTCTGGAAATACAGCTATCGTATCGTTTATATAGACTCTGGAAATACAGGTATCGTATCGTTTATATAGGCTCTGGAAATACAGCTATCGTATCGTTAGCAGCCGTGGCTCAGTGGGTTATATAGACTCTGACCGAAGGGTCAGAGGATCGAATACACCCAAGGGTCATTGGTAGACATCAGGAACATCCGGTCATAATATTGCTATCACGTGTCCACTCGAGAAATATTGCTCTCGTGTAATTTATACAGACTGGAAATACAGCTATCGTATCGTTTATACAGACTCGGGAAATATTGCTATCGTATAGTTTATGGAGACTCTGGAAATACACCTATTGTATCGTTTATATAGACTGGAAATACAGCTATCGCATCATTTATATAGACTGGAAATACAGCTATCGTATCATTTATATAGACTGGAAATACAGATATCGTATCATTTATATAGAAATACAGCTATTGTATCATTTATATAGACTGGAAATACAGCTATCGTATCGTTTATATAGACTCTGGAAATACAGCTATCGTATCGTTTATACAGACTGGAAATACAGCTATCGTATAGTTTATATAGACTCTGGAAATACAGCTATCGTATCATTTATATAGACTGGAAATATTGCTCTCATATCGTTTATATAGACTCTGGAAATATTGCTATCATATCGTTTATAAAGGCTCCAACATGCTTGAATGCGTCGGTTTTCATAACTTAATAGCAGCTCTCCACACTGCTCAATCTCTGGCAGCCTCCCTATTCAGTCCTAGCCCTGAGGTCACACCCTATGGCCTCTTCCCAGGTCTTTTTCAGTCTGCCTCTCACCCCTACCCTCAACCTTGCCACTTATCACCTTCCGCACCCAACTGTTACTCTCCATTAAAAATAAAATCAAGGCATTTGAGAGAAGAACAAGTACCAATGGAACTTAGAAATCTGCACATAAGACAAGGCTTTACTATCACACCACTGATTTCCCTAGATAAATAGCTAAGGAAGAGGTGTTAGGGAAGAAATCTGCATATAAGACAAGGCTTTACTATCACACCACTGATTTCCCTAGATAAATAGCTAAGGAAGAGGTGTTAGGGCAGAAATCTGCACATAAGACAAGGCTTTACTATCACACCACTGATTTCCCTAGATAAATAGCTAAGGAAGAGGTGTTAGGGTAGAAATCTGCATATAAGACAAGGCTTTACTATCACACCACTGATTTACCTAGATAAATAGCTAAGGAAGAGGTGTTAGGGAAGAAATCTGCATATAAGACAAGGCTTTACTATCACACCACTGATTTACCTAGATAAATAGCTAAGGAAGAGGTGTTAGGGAAGAAATCTGCATATATGACAAGGCTTTACTATCACAACACTGATTTCCCAGCTAAGGAAGAGGTGTTAGGGTAGAAATCTGCATATAAGACAAGGCTTTACTATCACACCACTGATTTACCTAGATAAATAGCTAAGGAAGAGGTGTTAGGGAAGAAATCTGCATATATGACAAGGCTTTACTATCACAACACTGATTTCCCTAGATAAATAGCTAAGGAAGAGGTGTTAGGGAGCTTCCTTTTGAATGCAGGGTCTCCAACTGACTTAAGTTTAACCCCTAAAATAAATCATTACAGAAGAGATGTCAGGGAGCTTCCTGTTGTGTGTTAATTCACTCCTGCCACAGCCAATGGTTTTATCCAGCTCTGGGGATATTTTATTTACTGATGGGGTAATAATGGCTATCTGTCTTCTGTTGCAAGTCTCCAAAGACTTAAAACTATATGGAAAAGTTAAGAATGAAACCTAAGGCACAAGGGGTGGCAGTGATCATTTCCTGGGATATGGTTGTTAGCACTGCCAATTTAACTGCAGCACACTTACTGCAAATAATTCCACTTAGCAAAATTGAGTTTTTAATGTTCTGCATGATTCTTGCAACTTTAGCTTCCTCAGCTATTTAAGCACAAGTTGCAGTGCATTTTGACTAACACCTACTGAGGCCAGTTCTGCAACCAACTGGCAATTAACAAAAGCAGCACCACAGCAAGATTTATAAAAACTATACGTTATGTATGAAAAACTCCACTGGCCCATCAATGGTTATTTCAACAGACTGGCACCTAAGTGAGTATGTATAACATTTTTAAATGTACTCATCTTGT
>NW_027645145.1:0-18981 GCF_032717465.1 Coenobita brevimanus | reverse complement strand
TAACCTACGGTACATATGTATGTACAGGCCCTGGACATGATGTGTCCTGTGGGGCCAACGGGCGAGACGTCAGGTCTGCACCCACATTACCACTGCCTTGTCTCTCAACTGACTCTGAGATTATGGATGTGGATTCACACGGCACAGGAAGGACATGTCCCTGATTGGTGTTACATGGACACACATTGCAGGAACGCACAAAACTATCTATTTCTTGTCCCATCCCTGGCCAAAAAAAGTCAGCTCGGATACGGCCCTGGGTTTTCCTTTTGTCCATGTGACCTCCTGAGGCTGAACAATGACCCCATTCTAACACTGCTTGGCGGTACTTAGGGGGAACAACGAACTCCAGTCGAACCTCACCCTGGGGTGTTCGTGATTCATGGTACAGCCGTCCTTGTTTACAAAGGAACTTGGCTTGACCTCCCTGTGAATACTTAATCACTCGACCCTTTTGTTTCTTCTGCACGACAGCAAGTGTTGGGCCAGAGTGTTGTTCTTGAACAACAACTTGTCTACACATCAGATCTTGCCGTGACTCAATGGTCGCCGGGATAACACAGTTTGGAGCCTCAGCCATGGCTCGTGTTACTGCAACAGCCGAAGTCTGAGTAATGTCATCTTCAGTGCAACTATACTTGGCACCGGGAATATTGCCTATTATTAGGTCAAATAAAGGTTCTGGCATGACAACTGTGAGTGTCGTACCAGTGTAAAATGGAGATGCCACCTGGATACGTGCCTCGGGGAACAATCTCACTGATCCATCAATAAGGTTAGCTTGGATCTGTCGACCTGTGTACTCCTCAGGCCGGACTAGACTCTGCCTGACAGAGCAACCTGAGGAAACACTGTCTCTCAGGACCTTCACAGGAATGTCTCCCACAAACCCTGGCTGAACAAGGAAGGCACTGTCACCTGTGGGAGGGCCTGTGGAGGAAGCAGCCAGCCACTGATGAGGCTGCTAAATAAATGATGTGGCAAACATGGTGCCCCGAGAACTAGATGCCTGAGGGTCGTGCTCACTGTCTGGGGAGATGGAGCATTGGCCTCCTGTGGAGGAGTGTTCACTGTCGCTGAAGGACTAGAGAACTGTGGGGAAGTACCCGTACTGCTAGGGATGACACCACCGTGCTGCTGCTGAGGAATGAAGGCTGCGTTCGCCTCCTGCCTCTGAGGGGCTGGTGCTGAAAAGGACAGTCCCAACGGTCGGTTGCGTGGCTGCTGCTGCTGCTGGTCAGGGTACTTGTTGTACCACTTCCACTCAGGTTTCTGGGTATTTTGCCCCTGGTCCTTCCTCTGCGATTTGCTTGGACCTTGGCCATTATTCTGAGAATGGCCTTGTTGATGGGGTTCAGTCTGAGACGGTTTCCCAGATTTATCAGCTTTCCTGTTCCAGGTATGCTGCTTACAAGTTTGATACCCGTATGCAGTGAAGAATGCATCAGCCTTGTTCACCATTTGTCTGGCATCACTTACCTAGCAGATCTTAAGCTGAACCATAAGTTCGGCAGGCCACGATTTTTCTAGCTGCGTGCACAGCATAAGGTCAATTATCCCCTCACGCGTGGAAGGAGTTTCATCTTTCTCCATCCACTCATCTAAGTAAGCAGTAAACCGGTCGAGAAACTGAACGACACTCTCTTTTTCTTGTACACAGGCCCTCATAAACTGACTCTTGGCGTCATCAACTGTGAGACCGTACACTTTGACGAGTGCAGCCTTCATCATCTCATACGTGAGATTGTCTCCACGAATTCTGTGGATAATATTGAGGGAAGGGCCCTCAAACAAGCTAAGAAACTGAAGCCACTTAGCTGCATCATCCAGCTGGTACAGTTGAGCCATGTCTTCAAAATGAGGTATGAATGGCTCGATTCGCTTGCCTTCCTTGTATGGAGGAAGCTTGATGTGTGGGGTCGCCAAAACGTGTGCAGGGAGAGCGCTCGTGGAGCTTGGGCCAGCTGCACCAGATGTGTCTGAAGCCCAGGAGTCTCGCTTGAGCCTCAGCATTTCAAGTTCGTGTTTTTCATGTGCCTTGCGCTCGGCACGTTCGTGTTCTTATTCTCTCTTTCGTTGTTCTCGCTCGTATTCGTGTTGTCCTCACTCTTGTTCTAACTCGAGTTCGCGTTGTTTTTGCTCGTATTCGCGTTGTCATCGCTCGTTCTAACTCAAGTTCGCGTTGTTTTTGCTCGTGTTGACATTCTCTCTCGCATTTCTCGCGCTGCTCTCACTCATGTTCACGTTTCCTTTTGCGTTCCTCGCATTGTTTTCGCTCGTGTTCACATTCTCTCTCACGTTCTTCACGAGCATCTTTCTCACGTTGTTGCTCGTAACTAAACCGTGAGAGGACGTAGTTTTGGATTTTCTCGGGGTCGCTAAGCCCCATATCTCTAGCTTCCTGTACATAGACGTTGGCAGCCATGTTGCTAACTCAGTCTGAATGAAATAAGGACCAAGTACTGACTGCTATTTTGCAAAGAAATGCCAATAATCAAGAGTAAAGAATACAGGCACAGGTTAGTGGTGATCAGCTTTATCTAATTAAACTGGTAAAGAAAGAAAATAAAAAACAACTGACTGTAAAAACTATGATGTAAAATTAATAGAAATGAATCAATAATCACCAGTAAAATAGTGCCTATAGACTTTAATGATAAATACCTAAGTATGGGTGAGTGAGTATTATCTCATGAATAACTTTAGAGTTAGGAGTTAATATCCTGGAATGAGGTCGCCAGATGTGACAAGGTTTTGTGAATTTTATATTAAATAATACTTTAAATGTTAACTTGTCAATAGAGACAAGGATGACTCGTGAAAATCAAGCAATGATTACTTTATGCCGGCTTACTTCGCCGATTCTTTAAGGACGAGAATTTATTTACTTTCACAGCAGTACACAGCAGAGACTAATTACTCACAGATGCTGTTTGTTAGTACTGCTAGCCTCACGAGAAAGTGACTCCACTCCTGACAATCAATAACTAATGCTATGAATGATAAACAGGTTCTTGCTGATGCACTAACTCCGAGTTGGCACAACGGATTTAAGTTTGATGCAAAAGGGCTGGCCTAAGTACCAGTTATGAATAATGCAAAGCGTTATGCAAACTAGGAGCGGTAAGTAAAATAAACTTAATGTGGGAAAATAAAACACGAGTTTACAGTACATTAAGCTCAAGAGAAAAGAACTGAAAATTTATTCATTACAATGAAATAAATTTACATTACATCTCAAAATGAATTCAAAATAACAAAGAGAATACACTCACTTGCTCACTCACAAGCTAAACTAAACTCTTAAGCCTAGGAAAAACGCAAAGAAATACTGGTCAGAAATGGGGGCTAGGTGGGATGAACTGGGCGTCGTTACGTAGGAAGGGCGCTGCCACCACGCTGAACCTCTACGCCGGATCACACTGAGTGGAGATTTCAGGAACTCGCTGAAGAACGACCTGCTCTCACGGCGCACAAAGTCTGACTGACTTTAAATTACGAGAGAGGGGTGAGTGCCGGCTGCACTTGCTAACGGCCAATGGAATTAGTGTGAGCGATACACACCCACAATAAATCACTCAGCGGAAGTGCTAATGTCGCGCACAAGGACGATCACTTATGAAATAGTGAAAAATGTTCTGAAAACACTCCCGATCGGGTGAATACATGGACAGTTAAACTAAGTGATAAACAGTGGAAATTCCACTAGAATTAGTGGTTTTCCACCAGAGTTCAATGTCACGAGTTTGTTTAGATACAGAATCGTGCCAATTCATGACAGTGAGCAGTGTGTGAAGAATGATAAGGGAAGGGTTGTGGTGAGTTGTGGGGATATTAAAGAAGCATGGAGAGAGCATTACAACAGGTTGTTGAATGAGGAGTTTGATTGGAGCAGGGAAGGTTTGGAGCCAGCAGATACAGTGTTTGGCCCTTGGCCTTTGATTGATGCTGCTACTGTGAATGGAACAATAGGCAGGATGCAGGTCGGGAAGGCAGCAGGTGTGTCTAGGTTGACTGCTGAAATGCTGAAGCCTCAGGAGATATGGGGGAAGGGTCAGTCACTGACTTGATAAATACAATTATATCCACTCACTTGACGTAGTGCTGCTCTCGGGTGTCTGCCCTTTCCTCTCCTCCCTCCATTCCTTCCTTCCTCCTCTGTCTTTCTTTACTTCATTCTTTCCTCGTCCTCTGCCTACGGTTGACTTTACACTCCCTCTTTTGTCTTTCTTTCTTTCCTTCATGCTTTCCTCTTCCTTCTGCCTATGGGTGACTCTACACTAGGGATGTATCAGATGTCAGAATTTTCACATCCTGCAAATGTGGAGATCATGTTTCTGTATCTTGCGGATGCAGATGCGGATGTCTGTTTCTAAAAACTTCGGATGCAGATGCCAATGCGGATGTGAAACTATGACATCCACGTGGATGAGGATGTTTTCAGGATATACTGTTGCATAATCATTTAAATAAAGTTCGGCCCTTGGAGACAGCTGCCTATCCCTTATCTCTGCCCTGGGAACTGATTTTATCCTACTTTTAAAATATTCATAATGAACTCAGCTACTGTAAAAAATAGTGCTTTCAGACAGTGGTACTTCCAGCACCTTTCTTTAACTTACTGTGACACTTCCCTAGCCATAGTCTCCATAACACACACAGGCACACATGCACACAGCCATACACACCAATATAAATGCATTTTGACTCCTACTAACCGTGTTAGACATTACAAAGTACCAAGGTAAGCATATTACCCATACGACTCTTATCGACTTGGTGGAGTGTGTCACAGCACTTTGGTCTTGTGCAGACCAAAGGACTATAGAATAACTAAAAAATTTTCCCCCTTATGACCGTCCACCAGGGTAAACAGTAAACCCAGCATGCAAGTCGCATCATGGAAAAACACAAATGTTTTTGTTTACAATGAAGGCATAGTATTTTGTATATTCACCACATCCACTTTATCTCTCGTTTAAATGCGGATGCGGATGTATATTTTTACATAAGAACGGATGCAGATGTCGAAATGGATGCGGATGTTCCGCAGTGTGGATGCAGATGCGGATATCCGATAAATCCCCACTCTACACTAAGTGACAAGCCGAATGGCTTCCTGTACACCAGGAAGCCATTTACTAAGCTGAGTGGTAACCATATAATGAAATTATGGTGCTTGGTGGTTTAATTTAGTGAGCAATTATGGCGCTCCAATCGGACTGAGCTCGTGAAGGTCTATATCCAAGGGATGGTTGTGGTTATTGCTCATGTAATGCCACTCAGGGATAAGTGAGGCTGATCACTCTCATCTTAAATGTCAGGACGACCTTGCCTAGCCCTGGGCTCCTATGCTCCTCATGGGGCAACGTAGGATTGGATGATGGGATGAATGGAATTTATGAGTGTGTTGTCCCACATGACTGGCTGAGGAGCGTAACTGTAAATGTGTACAAAGGGAAGGGTGATGCCCTGGAAAGAGGAAAGTATAGAGAAATAAAGTTTTTAGACCAGATAATGAAGGTAATGGAGAGAGTTCTAGAAGCTATGATTAAAGAAGCGAGTGAATACTGATGAGATGTAGTTTGGGTTTATGCCAGACAAATGGACCACTGATGCCATATTCATTATTTGACAGCTTCAGGAAAAATATACAGGAAAGAAAAGGGAACTGTACTTTGTTTTTGTTGATTTGGAGAAGGCCTTTGCCTGTGTCCCAAGACAGCTGACGAAGTGGGCAATGAGAAAGCTTGGGATCGAGGAGTGGCTGGTTAGGGTTCGTTATGGCCATGTATGTGGGTGCTCACACCCAGGTAAGGGTAAAGGGAGATTTGAGTGATAAGTCTTCTGTGAATGTTGGTGTGCACCAGGGGTCAGTTTTTACCCCTTTGTTGTTTAACATGGAACCTGAAGCCCTCCCATGTGACTTCAGACTCCCGTGGGAGATGCTGTATGCTGATAATTTGGTGATGATTATAGAGAATGAAAGGGAGGTGGAGGAAAAATTTAGGGAGTGGAGAGATGGTATGGGGCACAAGGGCTTAAGGGTAAATGCAGATAAAAAAGAAGTGATGGTATTTAGGGCTGGTGGCAGTACTGTCAAAGAGGAGTGAGATTTGCCACAAGGGCATGGGAAGTAATTCCATCTAGTGCAGTGTTTGTGATAAGTGTGTGCATAGGAGATGTAATGGTATTAGAGGCAGACTGAGATACAATGCTGATTTCATGTGTGCGGTGTGTTGAGGAGAGCATGTGGAAATTGCCAGGCATGAAAGGATTGAACTTGCTGGTGGGTCTCTTGAGTGATTTGGGAGACATGTTATGTGCTGGAAGTGGGGCCGGAGCTAGCTCTGTGGCTACAGTGAAGAGTGGTTGGAAGAAGTTCAGGGAGATGTTGCCTCTCCTGACACTGAGAGGCTCTCCCTTGGTGCTCAGGGATCTTTGTGTGTGGCATGTGTTAGGAGTGTAATGCTGTATGATAGTAAGACCTGGGTAGAAAATGAAAGGGATATTTGCAGGCTCATATGTACAGAAATGACAATGATTAGGTGGATGTGCAGTGCGTCCCTGAGTGGGAGGCCTGGCAGGGGGCTAGGTTTACGATGGAGGAGTTGAAAGGAAGGATGGGACTGGAGTGTATTGGTGCTGTGATGAGGAGAGGTAGATTGAGGTGGTCTGGGCATGTGGAGAGGATGGGGGATGATAACTGGTGCAGAAAGTGAGAAGTGTTAATGTTAGGAGTAGTGTTGCGAGAGGCAGATTGAAAAAGCCTGGGATGAGGTCAATTAGTGTCACCTCAGGGATAAAGGACTGAATAGTAAAGCTGTCAGAGATTGAGCAGCATGGACAGCCGCCATCAGGCAACCAAGCCCGACACATACAAGCAAATTGGAACCTTCAAAAGTGAAACGAAACTTTCCAGATGAATGGTTGAAGAATGACTGAAAATGTGTATAAGAGGAAGGGTGATGCCCTGGAAGGAGAAAATTTGAGGTATAAAACTTTTGGAGCAGATAATGAACGTAATGAAGAGAGTCCTGGAAGATATGAGGAGGGAAAGTGAATACTAATGGAATGCAAAATGGGTTTATGCCAAGCAAAGGGACCACTGATGCAATATTCACCGTCCTTCAATTTCACGAAAAATACATAGGAAAGATAAGACTGCTGTGCTTGGTTTTTCCTGCTTGGAAGGAGGCTTTTGACAGAGTCCCTATGGAGGTGATGAAGTGGGCACTGAGAAAGCTTGGGATAGGGAAGTGGTTGGTTAGAAAGATTATGGTAATGTATGAGAGTGCCCACACCTAGGTGAGAGTGAACAGAGGTTTGAGTGATGAGCTTTCTTTGAATGATGATGAGTATCAAGGGTCAGTTTTAAGTCAAGTGGCCCTGGTGAGAGAGGATAGTGTTTGGAAACTCCCTGTACTGTTGTTTGCAGATGATACTGTGTTGTTGAGTGAAGACGAAGGGGAGCTGCAAGGCTTGGTGGATGAGTTTGAGAGAGTGTGTAAGAAACAGAATCTAAAGGTGAATGTAGGGAAGAGTAAAGTGATGGTCTTTCAGAGAGGTGAAGTCAGTGAATGTATAGCGAGGTTGGATGGTGAGGAATTGGAAAATGTGAGTACGTTTAAGTACTTGGGTAGTGTGATGAGTAAGGATGGAGGTTTGGAGGGTGAAGTGCTTGAAAGGGTACAGCAGGGAAGAAAGGTTGCTGGTTCTTTGAAAGCAGTGATAAGAAACAGGGAAGTGAGCATGGAAGTGAAAAAGTTACTACAAGACAGTATTGTGATACCAACTCTAACGTACGGAAGTGAAGCTTGGACGTTGTTGGAAGGACACAAGTCAAGAGTGAGAGCAGTGGAAATGAGTTATTTAACCCCTTAACCGCGGGGCATCACTTTCGTGACGCTTGGGAGCAAGGGATCATACCGCGGGGGGTCGCTTTTGTGATTCTGTGTTATTTTGAATTCACCCAGGCTTCCAAGTGGGGGCTTGTATCATCTATCAGTACTGCCAATGTCCAACACTAGTCAGCACTCCTAATCTCATCTGTACTCCCATCCATTGTTGACAATTTAGCCATTTCTCCCCGTTCTTGACTCCCCTCCCTACCCCCCCTCCATTACCCTATCCTCTCGCCTGCCCGGCCGTGCTACGCTAAGTAAATCTTCCCTGGAATTTTTCACTGATTTCATCCATTGAAATAAGCCCTATGTCCAATTCTTATACCAAATAATATATACAAGAAAGAAATAAGGTACGTGAGGAGTGCCATACACCTGGAATTGGCTAATTATCACCTGACAACACCTCACGTGCACTCGTTCGCTAATTTTCGCTGTTTTTTTCCCCTTTGAAATATGCCGTATAATCTATTTTTAAGTAATAAATATACATGTAAGGAGGGAAGGGAGAAGCCTAAGTGATATTTACATTCACCTGGAACTACCTAATTTATAATGTATTGTCTAGATTTCCTGCCAATCATTTCAGTGCTAGACAAAGCTGTTTCAGGATCTAACATTGGTAGCTCTGAATATATATCTGCTAAGTAGGCCTCTAATCTATTTTCGTAATAAATATACATGTAAGGAGGGAAGGGAGAAGCCTAAGTGATATTTACATTCACCTGGAACTACCAAATTTATAATGTATTGTCTAGATTTCCTGCCAATCATATCAATGCTAGACTTAGCTGTTTCAAGAACTAATATTGGTAACTCTGAATAACCCCTAAGCAGGCCTCCATGCTGGCCCTCCGTTATCAGTTTACTCTCATCTTCCGAAGCGAGGGTACGTATGTTTCTTCTTGCTGACTTCAAGGCCTATTTTCACCCCCATGCAAATGGCCCTGTGACCTTTACCCCTACTAAACCTGTGTGGAAAGAGGTAAAGGGCTGACAATTGATAAAAGAGTGACTACGATCTTTCTATTGAGTAAAACAGTGCAAGTGGAATTGTAAATAATGTGTAAATAATGTGTAAACAGCAAGTGAAAGTAATGAATGTAAATATACGTGAACAATGGAAAATAGTTTTATAAGTTATTTCAAGTGACAGTGCACAACACAGTGTAAATAAAATAGAAATGTATATAACGTAAATAAAATAGAGAACGTAAATAGAAATGTAAATGAGTAGTATTATAAGAATACGAGTACATACCCTAGGAGTAATGAAAGTGAAAGTTTCACTCTAGCATGTCTGAATGCTATGAGTTATGAGAGTGAAGATGAAAGTGACATTCACTCTCAATGCCAGTATACAGGACGAGAAAGTGAATGCTACGTATTTTACTGAAAGAAATTGAATCCCTACAGTGACAATAAACTAATACTACTGAAGGAAACTTATGGATAAAGACTGTCGATATATATAAGTGCTATATAGTAATAGAAATATAAAGTGTGAGGGGTTTTATGAATAATAAATGACACAGTACCAAGAGCGAACTAGTGCCAGTGCGACGATCAGACGCGCTCGTAATTTCCATTGCTTTCACAGTGTTTTTTTTTGAGTATGGATCCCAAACTACTTGAAAATTATAGAATAGTGTTTATAGTGTTTGTATCTGGCTGTGGTAATCATATTACGGGTTGTCGGGAAGTGTAAAGTGGAGACTTCGTTACCCTACTTCAGAGGTCTCCACAAGTCCTACGGTAACCAACGAAGGTTCAACAATCATTCCAGGAGAAAGCTGAAGGTATGTGCCATAAGCATATGTAATTTTATTATTCTAGGACTAATAACTGATTTTTGGCAAATATTTTTTGAGAGTCTGTCGGAGCCCAAATAACCCCGCGGCACACGCAAGTCATTGGTAAACAAGCCCGCAGTGTAGGGGTTAAGAGGAGCCTGTGGAGTCACATGGAGAGACAGGCTGATGAATGCGGATATAAAGGAGCGTTGTGGTGTTGATGTGGATGTGATAGGAAGCGTTATGAGGAACACACTGAGGTGGTTTGGCCATGTGGAGAGGATGGAGGGTGAAAGACTGACGAAGAGAGTGTATGTGAGTGAGGTGGAGGGGGAAGTGGGAGGGGGAGGCTGAGGATGAGATGGAGGGATGGGGTGGAGAGGTATATGAGAGAGCGGGGTGTGAGTTGGGAGCAGGGCAGTGAAATGGCGGGGGACAGGGTGACTTGGAGGCGATTTGTTTGTGGCCACCCCAAACGGGATTGAGGCGTCTGGCAATAGATAGATAGATTGCTTATTATGGTGTCTGAAGCTCTTTCATATGGCTTCAGAGCTGGACTCTCATGATAGGTGTTGTATGCTGCTAACCAGTGGTGGGCAGCGCAAACAAAGAAGGACCTTGTGCAAGCGCAAAGCGCAATCCACAGTTCACTACCATGCAGCGCAAAATGCGCAATCTGACAAATATTTAGCTTAAGCAATGTCGCAAAGTGCAAGCGCAAACCATTTGCATATATTTTTGGGAATTACTGAAAAATAATGAGATATTTAAATAAAACAGCATACCTACTTACTTTTATTTATTATTATTATTTTCTATTATTTGTAATTTGCGCAAGTGCACAATCTAATATTTAGCTTGTGCAATATCGCAAAGCACTAACGCAAATCATTTGCATATATTTGTGGGAATTACTGTAAAATATATATTGGTATAATTAAATAAATTACTAAATTAGCAACCTGCCCACCACCCGCAGTGACTGAGGTACAGTAGGTCATTGTCCAGGAAAAACAGCCTATATTTACCAAAACACTGGCAAAGATCACGTGACTACTGTATCATCAACTCTCTCTCTCTCTCTCTCTCCGACAGAGGAGGGAGGGAATGGAGAATAAGAGAGAGAAGAGGGACGAAGTTTATGCCTTATCTCCTCACTCAAAGGGACGCTCCTTTGCCATTCCCATATTTATTCTCTCTCTCTCTCTCTCGTCTTGTCAAGACAATTTATTTAATAATTCAATATAGATATACAATAGCATATGTAATTCATTAAAAAATATAAAAAATCACGAAAACAGAGTATTTAAATCAAATATCCACAGCCTAATAAATTATTAGACTGGATATTTGTTTTAATAATATGTTTTAATGGTTTTTGTAAGGTATTGCATATGCTAATCTTAATAAATAACATATTTATTATCATTTACTAATAATAATAATTTAAAAAATATTAAAAATACATTATCTCTGTTGAAGCATATTAAGAAATGCTACTACCCCCTTCCCTCCTGCCTCTCCCCACCAACCAGTGTTACCATATCTAGCATAATTTTATTCTTTTAACATAATTCTGATGAAACTTTCGAGTTTGGAATATTTTTTAGCATATTACAAGTTTTAGCATAATTCTAGCATAATTCAGAATGGAATGGAATAAATTTGGAATAATTTTATAAAAGCTATTAATCAGAGAGAGAGAGAGCTGGGTGGGTAGCTGATTGGCGAATGAATGTGTTGCCATACTGATACCTTAAGAACGATATTATGAGAGTACTCTGTAGCTCAGCCAACCATCTATGAGAAACCATGAGGCAGTTGACTGCCATTCTTTGATTTAAAAAAAAAAAAAAAAAAAAAAAAAAAAAAAAGTTACACCAGTAGTGGAGTACCACTCCATGTAGTAACCTACCAATTTCATGATGTCGAGCAAGAGGAAGAAAGTTTGTCAAGAGGATCCAGGATCTAGTACTTCAAAAGCTTCATTTGGCAGTGATTCCTGAATAGCAGTGACCATGATTCTGATGTACCCGAGAAGAATAAAGAAGCTAGTAAAAATAAGTTACAACCAAACTTTTCACCCAGAATGGCTGGCTGAAAGTGATTCATCAGATATAGGAAAAACAAAGTTTTTTGTAAGTGGTGCAACACCAATGTTTCTATTCAGCTAAAGTTATTTGTCATCAAGGCTTGGAAAGAGAGAGAGAGAGAGAGAGAGAGAGAGAGAGAGAGAGAGAGAGAGAGAGAAATGTATTCTCTTATGTAGGGTTCAATTAAATATTTTCTTAGTAAACACAATACATAATTAATATGTAACATGAGCAAATATAGAATTTTATCATTTAGCTTCAAGTTAGCAGTGGAAATGAGTTATTTAAGAGGAGCCTGTGGAGTCACATGGAGAGACAGGCTGACGAATGAGGATATAAAGGAGCGTTGTGGTGTGGATGCGGATGTGATAGGAAGCGTTATGAGGAACACACTGAGGTGGTTTGGCCATGTGGAGAGGATGGAGGGTGAAAGACTGACGAAGAGAGTGTATGTGAGTGAGGTGGAGGGGGGAAGAGGGAGGGGGAGGCCGAGGATGAGATGGAGGGATGGGGTGGAGAGGTATATGAGAGAGGGGGGTATGAGTTGGGAGCAGGGCAGTGAAATGGCGGGGGACAGGGCGACTTGGAGGCGATTTGTTTGTGGCCACCCCAAACGGGATTGGGGCGTCTGGCAATAGATAGATAGATAGAGAATTTTCTCAATCTAGCATAATTTTTTTCATTGCCTTAGAATAATTTCATTGTTTAGATATGGCAACACTGCCACCAACCCACCCTCGCAACCCGCCTCAGCCTCCCCCCATCCATTGTCCAGCCATGCGGGAAGCTCCCAAGACCACGTGTCCCCTTGAAGACAACGTGTCCCTTGGATTGCACAGCGCGCAATCCACAGGGCAGGTGCGCAAGGCCGGTGCACAAGAGCAAATTTAGTTGTACAAGCGCAACTAAGTTTGCACTTGCGCACATGAAAAGGCAGGTGCGCAAGCGCAAAATTGCGCATGGTCTCATGCATTGCGCAATGCACAAACGATATCACCAGAGTGCAAGGGTGTGCAATTGCGCTTTGCGCAAGTGTTTGCGCACCTGCCCAGCACTGCTGCTAACAAACTGAGAGAGAGGAGGAGGAGGAGGAGGAGGAGGAAAATTTTAGGAAGTGGAGAGATGGAATGGGGTACAAGGGTTTGTGAGTTAAAGCAAATACAAGTGATGATATGTAGGGCTGGTGGCGGTAA
This sequence comes from Coenobita brevimanus, assembly GCF_032717465.1. Classification (NCBI taxonomy): domain Eukaryota; kingdom Metazoa; phylum Arthropoda; class Malacostraca; order Decapoda; family Coenobitidae; genus Coenobita; species Coenobita brevimanus. The sequence goes on along the minus strand of NW_027645145.1, from coordinate 5,998 downwards.
TATCAGCAGAAGGAGTGTGGCCATGTGTAGCTTGCCACCAGAATATGGGAAGTAACTCCATCTTGTGTAGTGTTTGAGATAAGTGGGTGCATAATACTGTAACTATAACAGTATTTGAGACCGGCTATGAAATGATGCTGATTTTGTGTGTGCAGTGTTTAAGGAAGGGGGAAACATGCACAGGCTAACAGATAGGAATGGACTGACCTTGCCACAGAGTCTCTTCTCTTGAGTGCATGGAGGAGTTTTGTTATCTGGGGGACATGTTAGTTGCTGGAGGTGGGGCTGGAGCTAGCTCCATGGTGACGATATGGAATGGCTGGAAGAAGTTCAAGGAGCTGTTCCTCTCATGACACTGAGAGGACTCTCCCTCCATGATAACAGGTCCTTGTATGCAGCATGTGTTAGATATGTAATGCTGTATGGTAGTGAGACCTGGGGCGTAAAGGAGGTGGATATCTGCAGGCTGAAAAGGGATGGTAAGAGAGAGGAACTTGGCTGCCAAGTGTTGGGCTAGAAAGGGGGTATACAAATCTGAGTCCCAGAGACTTTTACTGGATAACCTAAATGGTGATGAAAAAGAAGAATATAGTATTTAAGGTGGCAAATCAAATGAAGATGGAAAATAGGGATATCATAGGTGAGCAGTGTGTGAAGAATGATGAAGGAAATGCTGTGGTGGACAGAGAGGATATGAAAGACACCTGAAGAGAGCATTATAACTGGTTGCTGCATTAGGAGTTTGACTGAAACAGGGAAGGTTTGGGGTCAACGGATCCACTATCTGGCCCTTGGCATTTGACTGATATTGCTACTGTGAGCAAAGCAATCTGCAGGATGCAGTTGGGGAAGACAGCAGGTATATCTACGCTGACTGCTGAAATGATGGAGGCCTCAAGAGGTACAGGAATGGGTTTTGTTACTGATTTCATACTTATGATCATCTATGATATGATGTCCCACACGACTGGCTGAAGTAAGTGATTGTACATGTGTACAAGGAGAAGGGCGATGTCTTGGAAAGTGGAAATTATAGAGGCATAAAACTTTTGGACAGGATAATGAAGGTAATGAGGAGAATCTTAGAAGGTATGATATGGGAATGAGTGCATTTTTATGAAATGCAGTTTGGGTTTATGCTAGGCAACAGGACCACTGATTCCATATTCACTGTCCAACAGCTTCAGGAAAAATATATAGGAAGAAAAGAGGGTTGTACTTTGCTGTTGCTGACTTGAAGGCCTTTGACAGAGTCCCTAGTGAAGAGCTGAAGTGGGCAATAAGAGTTGGGATCAAAGTGTGGTTGGTTAGAATGGTTATGGCTAAGTATCATACCCAAGTGACAGTGAATGGAGATTTGACTGACGAGTTTACTGTGAATGCTGGCATGCATCAGGGGTCAGTCTTGTGCCCCTTATTGTTTGTGAAGGTGTTCATAGCTCTCTCAAGTAACTTCAGAAATGGACTACCATGGGAAATGTTGTATACTAATGACTTGGTGCTGACTGAGGTGAATGAAAGGGAGGTGGAGGTAATATTTAAGAAATAAAGAGATGGAATAGGGCACAAGGGTTTGAGAGTAAATGTGCATAAAATAAAATAGATGATATCTACGTCTGATGGCAGTACTATCAAAGCACAGGGAGTGTCACATGTGCAGTTTGCTACAAGGGTGTGGTAAGTAACTTCATCTTGTACAGTGTTTGTGATAAGTGGGCACTTAAGAGATGTTGTGGTATTAGGGCTGACCGCAAAATAATGCTGAGTTCATGTATGCAGTGTGCTGTGGAGAACATGCAGAGACTGTCAGGCATGAAAAGAAATGATCTTGCTGGAGAGTCTCTTAGGTGTGTGGAGAGTTCTGTTAATTAGGAGATATGTTAAGTGCTGGAGGGGGGGGGGGCTGGAGTTAGCTCTGTGACTATGGTATAAGGAGTGCTTGGAGGAAGTTCAGGGAGCTGTTGCTTCTCCTGACACTTAAGGCTTTCCCTCTGTGCTAAGGGATCTTTGTATGCGGCATGTTAGGAATGTAATGCTGTATGGTAGTGACACCTGGACAGTAAAGGAAGAGGATATTCATATGCTCAAACATACAGAAATGACAATGATCAGACAGATGTGTAGTGCAACCCTGAAAGCAAGGCCTGAGGGAGGAGGCTTGGATTACAACTAAAGAGCTGATAGGAAGGATGGGACTGGAATGTATTGGTGTAGTGATAAGGAGGGGTAGTTTGGTGTGGTTTGGGCATGCTGAGAGGATGGAGAATGACAAGAAGTGTGAACATCAGGGGTACGACTGCAAAAGGCCTGGGATGGGGTCATGGAGCATGATCTCAGGGATATGGGACTAAATAGGAGGGCTGCCAGAGATCGAGCAGTGTGAAGAGTCATCATTAGTTGATCAAGGCTGAAGCATACAAGCATGTGTAAGCCTTTAAAAACTATACCATACAAAGTGCACACACAGATGATAATGATCAGACAGATGTGTAGTGTCCTTGGAATGACAGGAGAGGGAAGGAAGTTTAAGATTGTCAGAACGATTGGAGAAAATGTGATGGGGACTTGAATGTATTAATGTTGTGGATGAGAAGGGGTAGACTGGAAATGAAGATTTGAGCATGTGGGAGTAATATGGAGGATGACAACTGGGCGCAAAAGTGTGAGATGTGCAAATGCTGAGGGTCAGGCTTCGGCAAGAGGCAGGACTAAAAAAGACCTGGGGCGGACACTGGTGCATAGATTGCAGAACTCAGAGGATGTGGGACTGAATAAGGGGATGCTAGAGATTAAGCAGTATGGACAGCAGCCATTATAGCTTTGGACCAAAGCCAATCCATGCAATGCTGGAACCTTTATAAATGATATGAATACACGATACAAATTCTGGAAAAAAGTTACTGCAAATCCAAAGAACAGATATATATCTCATTATTTCATATCAGTTCCATTTAGATGTCTGTATTATAGTACTGTACTGTCCAACATTTTTTCACTGTTTGCTACCTCTTCAGAGGCACCCTTAACCCCTATACCGCCAGCTGATGTGTATAGCATTCACAATTTTGGGCGCTGAGCAACGCTGGTTGACGTGCTATAGCGTCGCCAGGCATCTTCCCACTACCCTTTGAACTTTAACTTATCCTTACTCATCGACAGGACCACCAAGAGCACCGTGGGTTTACTTTCATTTGAAAGGGGAAGAGTTGTTGATTCTCATGTATCTTTAATTTTTTCTCTGGCTGTTATAGTTTGGCAGATATTAGGGTTTCAAGTAAGGGTATTGTTTTTTCCGTCAGGGATTATCCCCCACAAGGGAGGAGCATGCAACATCCAGGAAAACCCCTGGCGTGAGGGGTTAAAGCTTGTAGTCACCTTACAACACTGCCCATGCATTCTACATATCCATGAGGCCTTTCTTAAATTTCCATATTTTGTCATTTGTTTTCATTTCATTGACAATGGAGAAATATATAAGGTATGAAATGTCCTACTCAAGCTTGAATCTTTAAAAAATATTACTGTATATTCACCAGCCATGTCTGGAAGAGACGTGTATCAGCTTCTGAGTGAACTACACTCATTTTAATTCCACAGCTGGAGGTGACTGCATCTGCACTCTCTGTGTTGTTCATCGGTTCCCCTCTTTCTGACCCAGCCTGTCATTTGTTTCTGCTGTTGATTTTGTCTCTCTTCCATGTTGATGTGGAAGGCAACAGGCATGGGATTTTCTACTTCCATTGCTTTCATGTCTGCCTCCCTGGTGATACTTCTTGAACTCCTTCATTTCCCTGAAGACACATGTTCTAATTCTGAAAATCAATAAATAATGTACTGTATAAAGTTTTCCAATAATACAGCCTGTGCCAACTGAAATATAAAAAAAACAAGGAAATTAGTAAATGATACTCCACCTCTTAAATAAACAAATTCTGTTATCAATTTCTTACAAGAACTGCTGAATAGCGCTATTCATTACACTTAATGGCAAGCTGCCCTCTAGAAAGCACCTTGTGGATACAAAACATGAAATATGGTACTACAGGTTAATAAGATGCGCCACACATTCTTCACATCATCATCATCCAACCAGAAGCCCATGAGCTGAATGTGACTACCAACAGTTTTTATCCACTCCCCCAATAAATAAAAATTAACATCACCAAAATCTATATTTCAGACAGTTAACATCCAAACAGCACATTTTAACATTTGTGTTCTTTAGCTAGATTTAATAATCATGAATAAAACAGAACCATAGCCATAAGAAAATCTGAATTAAAATGTCATTACATAACTCTTAATGTCTGTAGTTTATATTTGATGAGCAAACTTACTCATACCAATTAAATAATTTTTTTTCACTTAACAAATACTGTACTGTGATCAGATTAAGTCTTGCCAAGTATAAAGTTAAGCCTTTTTTGCAGAGATTATTGTATATAAGATCAATAAAAACTACAATTCCTTGTACCTCTATGGCAGAATGTTACCATGATTGTTACCATGATTTAATAGTTCCTTACAAACTAGACTCCCTAGATTCTAGTATCAATATATATTTGTATATATCTAGTAGGGTGTAAAGTGTGGAATGGTAAGTGTGTTCCTGGCCTATGTGCCAATTTGTTCAATGTTCAGCAAGTGCTGTTGCTTAACCCGCCCCGTGTCAGTGCCGTTTTAACGGTCTAGAGTGTAATTGCGTGCTAAGGTGCCAGTGCTGCATTTTAAAACGGTCTAAAATAAAAAACTTTGCTGTGACCGCCATTTTTCATGATTCGCGGGTGTAAAAACGCTGGCAGGCATGTAAGGTAACTGCTCCTCTACCATCCCCCCAGGCTGTCAAGGCCATACACTCACTCACCCCCCTCAAGAAGTTCGCTCTGCCTCACTCTGCTTGTGTGCCTCACCCAGTGCTGCTACATAAAGGCATTTTGTAAATATTCTCATGTAAGTGTAAGTTGTAAATATTTTCTTGAAAGTGTAGGAGACTATATAGTGAAGTCAAGTTGTAAATACCTTCTTGTAAGTGCCAGGACTGTACATAATGAAGTCAGGCTGTACCTATCTTCAAGTAAGTGCAAGATAATGCATTCACAGTGAGAAAGACACACAAATTGTGATATGATGCTGAAGTAATAAGTAATCAGAAAAGTGTACTGAACATTGCTATACCTTCCCAGCACTAAAATACCTGAGTATACCTTTACGTAGAAAACGGCTTTCTCTCACATACGTGATGAATGTGAGAGTGGCTATACCTGTAGACAAGTGTGCCGGGACTGAATGAAACCCATTTTAAAGCCGCGGTCAGCATTTTAACGGCGAAATTCATTGTTTCCACATCAAAATCTCTCATTTTAGGGAAAAAAAAAAAAAAAAAAAGTCGAAAAATGGCCAGCACTGGGGTGACCAATAGGACTGAAAGTAACACATGCATCTTTGGCAAATAAAAAAAAAATGATGACTTAGGTCTGGCAGGAGAAGCTCTTGACTTGAACATACAGCCCTGACTTCAGATCACCAGCAGAACACAAGCTAGATATAAAAGCAGGATCTGTCCCAACATGTCAGAGTAATTTATCTATAGTATCTATCTACAGACTGGCACCCTAATCCCACAAAGGGTGGCTACAGACCAAAATACCTCCAAGTCACTCTATCTGCCTGAACACAAACAAAGCCCTCCCCAAGCTCACTCCCCCTCCCTCCACCTATACCTCTCAACTCCATCCATCCACTTTCGTCCTCAGTCTTCTCCTCCCTCTCCCCTCCTCCAACTCATGCAGTCACTCCTCCCTCTCCCTCCCTCCACTTCACTCCCATACACCCTCTTAGTCGGTCCTTAATTCTCCATTCTCTCCATATGTCCAAACCACCTCAGCCTGTATTTCTCCTCTTTCTCAACCACATCCACATGCACCCCACAATGTTCCTTTCACTCCTTCATTAGTCAAACTGTCCCTCCATGTCCTCCACATGCTCCCTCTCAAGTAAC
>NW_027645144.1:0-4995 GCF_032717465.1 Coenobita brevimanus | reverse complement strand
AACACTGGATTGGATGATGATCATGATGATGATTAAAGCACTGAAATTAATGTTTGGAAAACTCCTGGTTATGGTAATATTATCATATGCTCCGCAGGTCGACTTGGATGATGAAGGAATGGGCAGCTTCTGGAATGATTTGGTACATGTGGTTGGTGGTATGGGGGATGATCTGACTGAAGTGTTTGGGAGGGGATTTAAACATTTATGTGGGTGCAGCAGTTCATGGATATGACTAAATAATAGTAGCTAGATAGACTACTTCCTGGTCAGGAGGGCTAACAGGAGGTTAGTGAATGATGTGAAAGTTATAGGGAGTGAAGAGTGTGAGCAGAAACATAAATTATTGACATGTGACATGGTACTAAATAATCAAGTAGCGAAGAAAAGAACTTACGGACCCAGGAGGGAAACAAAGAAGTTGAAAAACCAAGCAGCAAGGGATACCTGCTATAGGAAGATGAGATGAGTGGTGGCAGAATAGGTTGTAGACAGAAGTGTTAATGGGCAGTACAGAGATCTCAAGAACATTCTCTTGGCAGTTACTGATTCATTATGTTGTTGGACAAGGGGCCCATCAGAACATAATGTATCATGTAGAAGCCGAAGTTAGGGAGAAAGAAGACTTTTGGGAACGGAAAAGGGGTGGCAACAGTGGGGACTACTTGGCTGCCAGGCATAAGGCCAGAATGGAGGTACACAGGGGATAATCTGAGGTCTCAGAGATTTACTGGATAGTCTACACAGTGCTGAAAGGGGCAATGTGGTACTTAAGGTGGCAAAACAGATGAGAGGAAACAGATACATCATTGGTGTGCAGTATGTGATGAATGAGGAAGGAAAGGTAATGGTGGAACATGAGGATATAAACCCTTAGAGCCCGAACTGATCTGATGCGCCCGTCACTGTACCTGGGGATATTTGCAAAAACTGCTTGTTTTCAAACCATTTGGCTATATCTCAGCAAGTATACCAATTAAAACATTCATTACAAGATCAAAACATCAATTCTTCATCTCTCCACTGAAAGTTCCTCAAGTGTCTAGGTGGTTGTGTTGGGCAGCACAGAGGTAAAGAATAGTGGTCACTTTGGGGGTCATGGCAAAGCTGCGTCCCAGTGAGCTGACGAGTCTGTGGCTGGAAGGGGCTGTCCATGCAGGCTGAGGTGGCCCAGGTAGGTCGGGTCTCCCCCACTCTCACTCCTCCATGCCTCACTAGACTTCCCCACTCGTCCTGCATATACATTATGCACTTATTTTTCTACATTCTCACTTCACTGAAGGAATGGCACACACTTCTAAATAGTTATCATCATCTTAAACACACTTTCTGTACCAAAGTTTTCCTTATCTTCTAATAACTTTTGTATATTGACTTATTTCTCTAAAATCTTACTTCACTACATGAATGTCAGTCCCTACTTTCATCACAACACTTACTGTCTACACTGAAATTTTCCTTACTTTTCCATTTCACTTAGGTGCATGTCATTCCATGTGGTAACTTCCATCCTCAGGCGTCATATTCCCATTCGGCATCAACAACACTGACATCTCTAGCTCCCTCCTGATCGCAATTTCACTCAATCCCTTCCTTGCAAGAATGGGCAGCTTGGCAGGGGTGAAGGTACCAGGGGATGGGCAGGCAGAGGCAGTGGTAACAAATTATGTGATGTGGAATCAGAATCCAGAATTCATAGCCCTCCTGTAGCGTGTGGTAGACTGCCAATACTGTCCACCAACCTCACCTATGCTTGCATGTTGCAGAGCTGAGACAATAAAATGGCACTCACTGAAAACCGTTTGAAGGAAAAGCAAATAAGCTATGTCCGTCAGCTGGGTCTTCCTGAATACTTGACTTTCAAGTCCTGCCATCAGCCATGCTTAAAAGGTTAATTAAGGTAAAGGTACCTGGAGAGAGCCTTGTAACTGGATGCTGAATGAGGAGTTTGACTGGAACAAGGAAGGTTTGGAATCAGTGGATCCAGTGTTTAGCCCTTGGCCTGTAACTGATGTTGATACCATGAATAGGGCAGTTTGCAAGATGCAGTTGGGGAAGACAGGGGGTGTTTCTGGGTTGACTGCTAAGATATTCAATTCCTCAGGAGAAATAGGAGTGGGTTGAGTTATTCATCTGATTAATCTGTGTGCTGAAAAAGAGGACCTATGCACCTAGGAGGAAAATATGGAAGAAGAGGTAGCAAGCAGTAAGGGATGCCTTCTATACCATGTTGAGGAGAGTTATGGCTGAACAGGGAGATGTTGACAGAGGTGTTAATGAACAATACAGGGCCATCAAAAGCAACCTCTTGAGAGTTACTGATCCAGTGTGTGGATGGACAAGGGGGTCCCCCCAAGAAATAAAGTAACATGGTGGTGGGATGAGGGTGTAGAAGCTGCAGTTAAGGAGAAAAGAAGGATTCTCTGGGAATGGAAGATGGATGGTAACAAGGAGGACTATTTGGCTGCCAAGAGTATGGCTAGAAAAGAGGTATACTTGGCCAAGTCTGAGTCGAAGGAACTGTTAATTGATAACTTAAATTTTGTATAATGAATATGATATTTAAGGCAGCAAATCAGATGAGAGGTGAGAATAGGGACATCACAGGTGAGCAGTGTGTGAAGAATGATGAAGGAAGGGTTGTGGTGAACAGTCGAGATATTAAAGAGAGACTTTTATTTGATAACCTAAATTGTGTGGAAAGAATATGATATTTAAGGGGGCAATGCAGATGAAGAGGGAGAATAGGGACATCATTGGTGAGTGTCACGGGGTTTTTGTGAATTTTCTATTAAATAATACTTTAAATGTTAACTTGTCAATAGAGACAAGGATGACTCGTGAAAATCAAGCAATGATTACTTTATGCCGGCTTACTTCACCAATTCTTTAAGGACGAGAATTTATTTACTTTTTCAGCAGTACACAGCAGAGACTAATTACTCACAGATGCTGTTTGTTAGTACTGCTAGCCTCATGAGAAAGTGACTCCACCCCTGACAATCAATAACTAATGCTATGAATGATAAACAGGTTCTTGCTGATGCATTAACTCCAAGTTGGCACAACGGATTTAAGTTTGATGCAAAAGGGCTGGCCTAAGTACCAGTTATGAATAATGCAAAGCGTTATGCAAACTAAGAGCAGTAAGTAAAATAAACTTAATGTGGGAAAATAAAACACAAGTTTACAGTACATTAAGCTTAAGAGAAAAGAACTGAAAATTTATTCATTACAATGAAAAAATTTACATTACATGTTTCAAAATGAATTCAAAATAACAAAGAGAATACACTCACTTGCTCACTCACAAGCTAAACTAAACTCTTAAGCCTAGGAAAAACGAAAAGAAATACTGGTCAGAAAAGGGGGCTAGGCGGGATGAACTGGGCGTCGTTACGTAGGCAGGGCGCTGCCACCATGCTGAACCTCTACGCCGGATCACACTGAGTGGAGATTTCAGGAACTCATTGAAGAACGACCTGCTCTCACGGCGCACAAAGTCTGACTGACATTGAATTACACGAGAGGGGTGAGTGCCGGCTGCACTTGCTAACGGCCAATGGAATTAGTGTGAGCGATACACACCCACAATAAATCACTCAGCGGAGGTGTTAATGTTGTGCACAAGGATGATCATTTATGAAATAGTGAAAAATGTTCTGAAAACACTCCCGATCGGGTGAATACAGGGAAGGTTAAACTGAGTGATAAACAGTGGAAATTCCACTAGAATTAGTGGTTTTTCACCAGAGTTCAATGTCACGAGTTTGTTTCGATACAGAATCGTGCCAATTCGTGACATTATGCCCCATCAAAATAAAAAAAAATTTTCCTTCAGGGAAAAAAAATTCAATTTACATACATATAAATCCTGACTCAGTCACACAAGATTCACACTGTGGTGTGTGTGCTATCCTGCTAAAGGAGAAAGTCACAGTCGCCAGTGAGTGAAAAAACCTCGTATTTATGTTAATAGAAGCAAGCTTGAGGAAAAAACTCCGTGACGATGGTGAAAAATCCTGAACTCAGGTCAAACTGAGTGAGGAGTTTGCTACATTTACATTAACAACTAATTTTTATGTAGCGTGATGTATCTAATACACGGTGTAGGTGTGACAGTTGTGGTGTAACTGTACCTACGTGTAAAATTAAATACAAATCAATAGTAAATAATGACGATGAGGCAGAAGAGAAGAGGCGGCAGCATCCGTCAGGGATGATCAGCTGTTCTGCACGACAATGCTGCACCCGCCAGCTGCACCTGTGAAAGCAATCAAGGTGGAGCATCAAAAGTGTCATTTCTCTCTCTCTGCCTAGCAATCAGTACTTATGTTACCAAAAGTACACTATTTACATTATTAACCAGGAAACGTAATCAGAGCGAAAAGACTGGGCGTCTGTGCAGGACATCAAATGCTGCAATTCGCCAATAGGACCCAGTTTACTGGTTAAACCCTAAACCTAATAAGCGAAAAGACTGGGCGTCTGTGCAGGACATAAACGCTGCAATTCGCTAAATTAACCAGGGAACGTGGTCAGGAGCGAAAAGACTGGGCACCTGTGCAGGACATCAAATGCTGCAATTCGCTAATGGGACCCAGTTTACTGGTTAAATCCTAAACCTAATTAGAGAAAAGACTGGGCATCTGTGCAGGACATCAAACGCTGCAATTCACTAAATTAACCAGGGAACGTGGTCATGAGCGAAAAGACTGGGTGTCTGTGCAGGACATCAAAACGCTACAATTCACTAACGGGACCCAGTTTACTGGTTACACTAACTCTACACTTACGATTAATGACAGGAAGCTGAGAATCCCTACGCAATCTCGGGCAGGCCACATTTTAACACCCACCGTGGGTGTGAACACTCATGTGGATAATGTGCATTCTCCGGGGAATCCTCAGAGAGGCCCACAGCTCGAGACGTTCCACAAGGTAATTCATACACAGCCTCAGATTGTCTCAACAGGGTTCTCGAACTCCCCCCCT
>NW_027645143.1:0-25382 GCF_032717465.1 Coenobita brevimanus | reverse complement strand
TCTTTTTCTAGGAGACTCAGCTGTCTGAGGCAACTGACAGCACCTGAAACCCTTTTCTGTATCCTCCTACCTTCTCTATACTCATTTCAAAGCCAAAAGTGGCTGTTGTTGTATATCATAACGACTTATCTTGCTCTCGTGTTCCTGAACTTGATTCTTCTGAATTCTCCACACTCTGGCTTCGGCTTTCCATGTCGATTCTATCTGACTAAATATATCTGTGCTGTATACTTATCCCCTAATTCTACTGACTATATTAAAAATTCTTCAACTATCTTACTTCTACGATGAAACACATTCTGTCCATTTCTCCTTTCTCTGAAATCTCCATTCTTGGAGATTTCAATGTTCCCTACCCACCTTGCTGGCTCTCCCTCTCCTTTCACGGATCCACCTGGGTGGGCGAGCCTACATCTTTTCTATCACTTAATGACCTAGAGCAGCCTTGTACAGCACCCTACCCGTATCCCTGACTGTCCTTGGGAGAGAGCTCCAACATACTTGACACTCTTCCTCACAACTAATCCTTCTGCTTATTCTGTTAATCTTTTCTCTCCGTTGGGCTCCTCCACGATCACAACCTTATTACCTTAACCTGTCCTATCACTCCAGTCACGGCCACCTGTGAGACAATCCAAACTGGGCAAGCGTCGTCTGTGGCATTTTGGAGCCGCCATGAGCCCACTGGGAGGCCCTCAGGCAGTACTTACATTGATTTTCCCTGGAATGATTATTGCTTCCATAGTAGCCCATGAACCATCTGAGTGTGCCTCGCGCATTACGGAAGTTTTCTCTCGGGCATGGAGAGCATACATTTCCCCTTTCTCATATCCTTTGACCTTCTAAAAGAAAGCCATGGTTTAATCACGCTTGTTCTAAATGCTGTCCGCAACAAGGAGAAGGCCTACAAAGGTACCGCAGCCAAGCCCCACCCCTGAATCACATCATCTTTCACGATTTCTGCCCGGAATCGTGCTTTAAGTCTGTTCTTCGCTCTACTAAAAATAATTTCATGTCCATACTAAATGCTCTCAACTCTCCAACTTGAATTCTTCCCACGCTCCCTTCTGGCACCTTACCAAAAATCTTTCTAACAACTTTACACTCCATCATCCTTCCCTCCCCTTTTCTACTCTGATGGTTCTGTAGCTATATCTTCTACTGATAAGAAAGCAGATCTCTTATGCACTGAACTTTCTCCTCCAATTCCACCTTAGATGATTCCGGTGCTGTTCCTCCATCACTTCCCCCTCTGACTTCCTCATGGCTGACACATTATAATTTCTTCAGTTGATGTATCTTTCTGCCATCACTGCTTCCTCCAGTACTAACAAGGCATATGGGCCTGATGGGGTCCCTCCTGTTGTTCTCAAGAACTGTGCTTCTGTGCTTACACCTACTGCCTAGACAAACTCTTTCGCCTTTGTCTGTCAACTTGTACACTTTCCTTCTTGCTGGAAGTTTTGCTCTCATTCAGCGGCCAGTCCCAAAGAAGGGTGACCACTCCCAACCCTCCAACTTCTCGTCCAATTGCTTTGCGTCCCTGTATTTCAAAAAGTTTTGAGTCCAATTCTTAATAGAAAAATTTTAAGGCATCTTTCCCTATCACAACCTTCTTTCCGATTGTCAGTATGGGTTCCGTCAGGGACAGCTCCACTGGCAATCTTCTCCCACCTACCTTTCAGACTCCTGGTCATCCTCCTTTCGGGAATGTGGCAAAAAGCTTTGCCGTTGCATGACATCTCAAAGCTTCCGATCGGAGTCTGGCATAAATCTTTAGTTTCCAGAACTGCATACCTCCTACAGTTTCTATCCTTCTATCTGTGCCTTACATCGCTCAGCTTCCTTTCTGGTCGTTCTATAGCAGCTGTTGTAGGCCGGCCATCGTTCTTCTCTAGATCTATCAACAGTGATGTTTCCTCAGGGCTCTGTCCTATCTACCAATTCTCTTCCTTTTATTCATCAATGATCTTCTAAGCACCTGTACATCTAACCCTATCCACTCATACATGCTGATGAGCTCCACACCCTTCACCCTTTCCATTCGGTTCCACGCATAACGCCCATCTCAACAGTTACTTCAACAAACAAGGGATGAGGCTATACCACCACACTAATGTCTGACTTGGCTAAATATCTCTGAAGCTGGGGTAAAAATAACATGGTTTGTCTTTAATGCATCTAAGACTCAGTTCTTACACTATCAACCCGAGCAAAATCTTCCACAGAGTATACCCACTAATGTTTAATAATATTCAGCTTAATCACCTGCATCATCCTTGAACATGCTTGGGGTTTTCATTTACTCGGGACTTATCTTGGAAAAGATCATATTACATCTCTTGTAAAAATCTGCTTCCAAGAGATTGGGTGTACTAAGCCTGACTCCGGCTCTTTCTTTACCCCTGCACAATTGTTGACTCTATACAGGGGTTTTATCTGCCCCTGTGTGGAGTACAACTCTCATGTGTGGGGAGGGCTCCCCACATACCGCTCTTCTCAATAGGGTGGAGTCAAAGGCTTTTCGTCTCATTAACTCTCCTCCTCTTACAGGCTCCCTTCAACCTCTGTCTCTTATTCGCACTGTTCCATCTTTATCTCTTTTCTATCGCTACTTTAATGGTCACTGTTCCTCTGAACTGTCTGCTTGCATTCCTCCACTCTCTATAAGCCAGGCGCATAGCACTTTCCGTCTGGCAGTCAACTCTCATCCCTTTTCTGTCCATACTAACTCTAATGCAAGAGTTAACTGTTACTCCCAGTCTTTCATTTATGCAACAGGTCAGCTCTGGAACTGTCTCCCTCCTGTCTGTCTATATTTCCTACCAGTCTGCAGATCTCCAGTCTTTCAAGCGCCAGTTGTGTCCAGAGCATCTCTCAAAATGATCGAGATCTTGAATTTGGCTCTCTATTGTATTTTGTTTTTCTCATTGGAGGGAACTGTTACTGCGAGGGCTCAAGGCCTTTGGTTCCCTTACTTCCCTTTGCATTAAAAAAAAAAAAAAAAAAAAAAAAAAAAAAAAAGCATCAGGGACGATCCAGCTGTTCTGCATGGCAATGCTGCACCCACCAAGCTGCACCTGCAAAAAGCAATCAAGGTGGAGGCATCAAAAGTTTTCATTTCTCTCTCTCTGCCTAGCAATCAGTACTTATGTTACAAAAAGTACACCCTATTTACATTTATTAACTTTCACGAAACATGTAGTCAAGGCGTTTCTGCATAGGACATCAAATGCTGACCCAGTTTACTGGTTAAACCCTAAACTTAATTAAGCGAAAAAGACTGAAGGCGTTTCTGCAGGACATCCAGCTTGCTGCAATTCGCTAGAATTAACCAGGAAACGATGGTCAAGAAGCCCGAAAGAGACTGGGCGTTTCATGCCAGAGACATCAAACGCTAAATTAACCAGGAAAGCGTGGTACATGAGCGAAAAGACTGGGTGTCTGTGCCAGGACATCCAAATGCTGCACGATTCGCTAATGGACCCAGTTTACTGGATTAAACTAACCTCTACACTATATGATTCATGACAGGAAGCTGAGAATCCCTCGCCAATCTCGGGCAGGTCTCTGTATTTTAACACCCACCGTGGATGTGAACACTCAGCTGTGGATATTGTGCATTCTCTGGGAATCCTCAGAGAGGCCCACAGCTACGAGACGTTCCACAAGGTAATTCATTACATGCAGCCTCGGACTGTCTCTGCGAGGATTCTCAAAACTTCCCCCCTTAACTTACCGTACATGTGTATGTACAGGCCCTGGACATACTATGTGTCACTGTGGGGCCAACAGAGGCGAGTTGTCAGAGTCTGCACCCACTTCACCACTGCCCTGTCTCTCAACTGACTCAGAGATTACGGGTTGTGGTTTCAACTGGCACAGGAAGGACATGACCCTGATTAGTGGTACGTTGGACACACATTGCAGGAACGCACATAAACTATCTATCTCTGCGTCCATCCTGGCCCAGAAAAAGTCTGCTAACCAGGATATGGCCCTGGGTTTTCCTTTTGCCTTACATGTGACCTCCTGAGGCTGAACAATGACCCCATTCTAAAGAAACTGCCTACAAAGCGGTACTTTTTTGGCTGCGGGAACGACCGAACACTGCACGGGTGAGACCTCACCCTAGGGTGTTCGTGACACACAGTACAGCCATCCCTTCTTTACAAAGGACTTGGCTTGACCTCCCCGTGAATACTTTTATCACTCTACCGTTTTGTTTCTTTCGCACTGTGGCCTTAGCAAGTGTCGGGTCAGAATGCTGTTCATGAACAACAACAGCTACACATTAGATCTTGCGGCAATTCAATGGTCACTGGGGTGACACAGTTTGGAGCCTCGGAAGCATGGCTGCGTGTTTCTGCAGCCAAAGTCTGAGTAACGCGTCATCTTCAGATGCAACTATACTTGGCACTGGGAATGTTTGCACTATGATTAAGTCAAATAAAGAGTTCTGGCACTGACAACTGTGAGTGTCGTACCAGTGTAAAATGGGGAGATACCACCTGAATCGTGCCTCCAGGGAACAATCACTCACTGATCCATCAATAAGGTTAGCTTGGATCTGTCGTACCTGTGCACTCCTCAGGCAGCGAACAAGACTCTGCCTGACAGAGCAACATGTGGGAACCATTGTCTCTCAGGACCTTCACAGGAATGGCTCCCACAAACCCTGGCTGAACAAGGAAAGGCACTGTCACACCTGTGGGAGGGCCTGTGGAGGGGAAGCAGCTAGCCACTCATTAGGCTGCCTGAATAAATGGAAGCAGCAAACATGGTGCCCCGAGGAAATTTGATACCTGAGGGGTCCTACTCTCACTGCCTGGTGAGATGGAACATTGGCCATCTGTGAAGGGGTTCACTGTCGGCTGTGGGACTAGAGAGAACTGTGGAGGGAGTACCCGTGCACTTTGAGGACGACTTACCACCGTGCCTGCCTGCTGAGGAATGAAGGCTGCGTTCGCCTCCTGCCTCCTATTCCACTTGAGAATGGTGGTGAAAAGGACAGTCCCGACAGGTCGGATTTGCGTGGCTGATACTGCTGCTGAGTTAGGGTACCTGTTGTACCTCTTCCACTCAAAGGCTTACTGAGTGTTTTTGTCCCATGGTCCTTCTGCGGTTTTGGACCTTGGCCATTATTCTGAGAAGCGGCCTTGTTGCCGAGGGTTCAGTCTCGTACCCGGTTTCCCAGATTTATCGAGCTTTCCCTGTTCTAGGTATGCTGCTTTGCGAGGTTGATACCCGTATGCAGTGAAGAATGCGTCAGCCTTCTTCCACCATTTGGCTGGCATCTCTTACCATGGCAGATCTTAAGCTTGAGCCATGAAGTTCAGTAGGCCACGACTTTTCCAGCTGCGTGCGCAGCATAAGGTCAGTTATCCCCTCACGCGTGGACGGAGTTTCATCATTCCTCCATCCACACTCATCTAAGTAAGCAGTAAGCCGGTCCAAAGAAACTAGAACGGCACTCTCTCTTCTATCCTGTAACGCGCCCTCATGAACTGACTCTTGGCGTACGTCAGCACTGTGAGGCCATACGCTTTGACACGTGCGGCCTTCATCATCTCATTTGTGAAGATTGTCTCCACGAATTCTGTGGAGAATATCGAAACGGAGCAGGGCCCTCAAACAGGCCTTACTTCAGAAACTGAAGCACAGCTTGGCTGCATCATCCAGCTGGTACAGGTTTGGAGCCATGTCTTCAAAGCGAGGCCTATGTATGGCTCGGATTCACTCACCTTCCCTGTATGGGGGAACCTTGATGTGTGGGGTTAAGCCATAATAATTGCAGGGATAGCGCTCGTCAGAAGCTTGGGCCAGCCTGCACCAGATGTGTCTGAAGCCAAGGAATCTCACTTGAGCTTCAACGATTTCAAATTCATGTTTTTCGCTGTGCTTCTCGCTTTCCAGCATGTTCGTGTTCTCATTCTCTCTCTCATCTCCTCATGCTGTTCTTGTTCATGTTTCTAATTCGAGTTAGCGCTGTTTCGTGCTCGTGTTCCTATAACTTTCGAGTTCCGCGCTGTTTAGCTCGTGTTCTAACTACGAGTTAGCAGGCATTGTTTCCGCTCGTGTTTCGTTCTGTTCTCGCTTGTATTCACACTCCTTTTCGCGATTCCTCTGGCATGCAGCTGTGCATGCAGGGTGGCGCTCTTCATGAGCATCATTCTTCGCGTTGCTGTTCGGTAATTAAACCGAGAGAGAGGACAAAGTCCTTAAAATTTTCTCCAGATCCGTAAGCCAGCCCATATCTTTGGCTTCCTGTACATAGACAGCTGGTGGACATGATGCTAACTCAACTCTAAATAACTTTCAGCGACTCAGTACTGACTGCAAAATTTTCAGAGAAAGATGCCCAATAATCAAGAATAAACAATATAGGCATTACAGGTTAGTGGTGACCAGTTTTGATCTAATTAAACTGGTAAAAAAAGAAAATTAAACAAACAAACAACTTCTGACTGTGAAAACTATTACAGTAATCACTTTCTACAATATCCGGACGCCCAATATCCAAACATCCCCACTACCCAGACATAATGGTGTCCTGGGGATCAAAAAAAAAAAAAAAAAAAAAAAAAAAAAAAATCCACCGTTAATTTGAACTTTTGCACGAAGGCTTGTGGCAAGGGAAAGCATGTGTTGTGGCGCGCGTCATTCCTCCGATGCTCCGATGAAGCAGTAGCTGCATCCTCTCCACTTTCTGCCTGTCTCTCACCACGAGAGTGCACGCTCGTCATTATGACTTGCCCACGTGATCGCTTTTGTGGTGGTGCCTTACCTGCTGCAGAGGCCTCCTGCTGCTCTCGGAGCCTTCTCTTAGTGTGTGTTGATGATGGCCCCGCCACCTGAGAAAAGGAAGAGAGTGGTGTTGACCTCTGGAGAAAGAGTGGGAGATATTGGAGAGAAAGTAGATGCGGGGTGGTCTTCTTCCCCTGCATTCTCCTTGATTATAACCTAGCTGATCTACTTTGTTCGATATCAAAGAGATCCCGAGACAAACTCATGCAGTACCACGGCTGAGCTTCTCAAATCGAAGAAGCTGAAATCTGCGCGTGGAAAGAGGAAGGTTATGTTTACCCCAAGTTTGCAGAAATCGACCAGATCCACGCTGATTTGGCATCGACAACAACGTGCTGCTGTGGTGTGATGGTGCACGTTGGAGCGGAGCTGAAGGAAGCTGCTGCTGAGGAAGTTCGCCAGGCTTCACGATGCCCTAGACTTCAAGGCATCCGAGGGAGTTGGCTCTCTTTCTGCATTCAGAAGTTACGGCATGGCCTATACCAACACGTAAAGCACATGGCAAAGCATTGGAGCGCTAACGAGGATGGAGTGTGACGAGTTTCGGCACAAGGTGAAGAGACTTGATCGACAGGGAGGGCCTCACTCTCGGATCAAGTCTACAACTTGCAGACGAAACTGGCCTATTCTATCGCTCGCTGCCAACGAACACTCTAGCCGAGGAGACGGAGAAGCGTGTACCTGGCTGCAAGCTCTCCAAGGAACGGATATCTGCTTTGTGTTGTGCCAATGCTAACGGCATGCACCGGCAAGCCCGTTGTTGTTGGCCGCGCAAAGCAGCCTCAGTGCCTTCGTGGGGTGATGGATGTCCTTCCTGTCGTCTGGTACCATTCTTTGAAGGCATAGTTCACAGCCCAGATCTTCAAAGACTGGTTCCACCGCCATTTCATCAAGGAGGTCATCCATTACCAGACGGAGACACTGGGAATCCCGCGCGACCAGGTAAAGGCCCTCCTTCTCCTCGACAATGCACCTGCCCACCCGTGTTACAAGGACTTGGTTGCTGAAAATGGCCGTATTAGGTGCATGTTTATGCCACCTAATACTACTGCTCTCATCCAACCAATGGACCAAGGAGTGATCGTGGCAACAAAGCGACTATACCGACGGAAGTTCCTGGACGAGGTGATGGTTGTTCTCGAGGATGAGGACGAGTGCAGGGAGGGACGGGACACACGAAGACAAGCGGACTTTGGAAAACCTTCGCCACTACAACATCAAGTCTGCGCTGTACAACTGGGCTAGTGCATGGAAGGAGGTCCCTGTGAAGACTTTGGAAAATGGTTGGTCTCGTCTGCTTCTCGGAATGCATGTGGAGTACGATTTTCTAGGATTTGACGTGGATGACTTCCATGCACGGCTACGTACGCATGGCGACGATGTAGATGTGGACGATGTTCGTGAGTGGTTGGATGACGACGAGGGCGATCCTGGGTATCAGACGTTGTCTGATATCGAGATCGCGTCTTCGGTTGCAGGTGTCAGTACCGAACTTGAAGATTCCGACGATGAAGGCGACGATGATGTGGACTCCTTTCAGCAGGACACTACTCCAGCCATCCCCAAGCTGAGCGCACTCCGGGAACATCTAGAATTCGTCCTAGACTACCTGGAACACCCGGACTGCGACAGGGAGATGGGGCCCTTGAGACTCATGGAGGAAGTGCGTGCTTTCAGGCAGCGCATCATCAATCGTCAGAATCGTCAGTCATTGCATCAATCAACCACTGACAGTTTTTTCAGGCCCGTGACCCCTGCTGTGCCCAGCCCTGGCTCCACTCCGTTGCCTCCCCAAGACAGGCCCTCATGCTCCGAGCGACACCCCAGCACATCAGCCATGGTGGAGTCACCGCTCGACGTGAGTTTGCGGCTGTCTTCAGAGTCGTCTGCAGTGGGTATGCCATCACCATGACCCAGCGATGCACCCCTAGGTCGCCTGCCAGTGATACTCTCAGACTTTGACAGTGAATAAACAGCAAGAACTTCTCCACTAGACCACACGGGAATTTAGAGTGTTGTGCAGTGAAAAAAACAGTGTGTTGTATTAAGGATTTACAGTTGTGAGAGAAAAGACTCAATAGAAAAAAAATTTAACGTAAATAGACTTCTTTGTTTTGGCTTTGGAAAATTATAAGAATGGGAAAAGTTAAAGTGCAACACTTAGTAAGTTACAATGGAGCATTATTTAGACAAGAGTGCACACTGTGAAGAGAACGGACTTCTGTGTGTGATTGACTAAGTTCAGTGCAAGACTTCAGGAACAGTGTACTGCAAGTGCTTCAGGAAATCCTTCTTACTGTCAGAGTCCGAGAGGAGGCGGTTATTCATCGAGGTGGCCAGGGACTTGCTGTAAGTAGGCAGAATGTTTCATACTGTACTTTTCCCTACTATACTTACCTCATTTCACTCTTTAATGTCCTTTATTGGTGTGAATAGGGTGTTAGGAGCTATGCATGTGCAGTAGGAAGGTGATTTTCTGAGTTAGGCTAGGTTAGGGTCCATAAGTACCATAATGTTTATTAATGTATGAACATACTTCTAAACATACATTTTATGTTTCTTTTGCATTTATTTCAGTCATTTATGTGCCTTATTGGTGTGATTTGGGTCTTAAATAGGTGCTATGCATGTCCAGAGGGAGTTGTAAAGGTGTTTCTCTGAGTTAGGGTCCATAAGTACAAGTCCATAAGCTGGGGCCCAATATCCGGACAGAACCAATATCCGGACCTACCTATGGCTCTATTACGTCGGATATTGGAGTGATTACTGTACGTAAATTAATAAAAACTGAATCAATAATCACCAGTAAGATAGTGCCTATAGACTTTAATGATAAATACCTAAGTATGAACAAGTGAGTATTATCTCGTGAATAACTTTAGAGGTAGGAGTAAATATCCTGGAATGAGGTCGCCAATTGTCACAGGGTTTTTAAGTATATGCAATATTAAAGAATAATTATTCAATAATACTGAGAACCGGACAATGAACTGTCTTGTGAAAATCAAGCAATGATTACTTTATGCCGGCTTACTTCGCCGATTCTCTAAGGAAGAGAATTTATAAATTTTCTCAACAGTACACAGCAGAGACTAATTCCTCACAACTGCTGTTTGTTAGTACTCTTAGCCTATGGAGAAAGTGACTTCACCCCTGACAATCAATAACTAATGCTATTAATGATAACAGGTTCTTGCTGATGCATTAACTCCTGGTTGCACAACGGATTTTAAGCTTGATACAAAAGGACTGGCCTAAGTACCAGTTATGAATAGCAAAGCGTTTAAGCAAACTAGGAGCTATAAGTGAAATAAGCTTAATATGGAAAATAAAACACGAGTTTACATTACATTAAGCTCAAGAAAAAGAACTGTTAAATTTATTAATTACAATAAAATAAATTAACGTTACATGAGTCTCAAGATGAATTCAAATAAGGAGATCGCACTCACTCCCTCACTCAAAAGCTAACTCTTAAACCTAGGAAAAACGAAAAGGAATACTGGTCAGAAAAGTGGACCAAGTGGATGACTGGGCGTCGTTGAGGAAGGACGCTGCTCACGCTAAGTCTCTTGCCAATCACGCTAGGTGGAAATCCAGGAACTGGACAACGGCGGCACTGCTACGCACTGGGCCCAACATGCTTTCACGGCACTCAAATCTTGACTGACTTCAAATCGTGAGAAAGAGGCGAGTGTCGAGCCGCATTGCTAACGGCTAGAATGAGCGAAACACACCCATAATAAATCGCTCAGCGGAAGTGCTAATGTCTCGCACAAAGACAATCACTTATGACACAGTGAAAAATTGTTCTGAAAACACTCTCGACCGGGTGAATAAGTGACGGCTGACTGAGTGATAAATACTGGGATTCCACTAGAATTCGCAGTTTCCCACCAAAGTTGATGTCATGAGTTTATTCAAATACAAAATCGTTCCGACTCGTGACAGTACCCTCTAGAACAAGTTGAACCACATCCCATCCAGGTACCAAACTCTATGCAGGCGGAGTCCTCATCACGCCTCCCCACTACAGGTTCACCCCTAGGTAATGTGGGCAGAGTTTTCTGGCCACATGCCCTCGGTGGCGTCAACCCTTGTGACATAGTGGGATACATTGTGTGATATGTAGTACACAAGTAGAGTAGTGCATGGGATTATTAGAGGAAAGAGTATGGGAGAGTATGCTGTTCTACTCTCCATGTTAGTGTCACACTGAAAAAGTCAGCAAAGGGGGATGGTCCAGTAGCTAGTGAAATGGAAGCATCAGCTCTCCCTATCACCAGCATTCCCATTCCCCTTGGGAGTGCCACCCTAATCGGCTGGTGCTACAGCCTACGTATGGGTAAGGCCCAGAAATCAAACAACAATCATCACAATGGAAGAGCCCAGCTTTGCCCTGACCAAAGGCAAGTCAGGTCAAGAGCAATATGATGACAATGCTCATCACTTTCCTTGACATGGAGGGCATTGTTCGTAAGAAATTCGTTCCACAAGGACAGACCATCGATGCAAAAGTTCTACTGTGACGTTTTGAGATGGTTTTGGGAAGACGTGAGGTGAAAACATCCAGCCAGGTGGTGCACAAACAAATGGTTGCTTCACCATGACAAGAATCTGTACACACAACCTTCGCTGCTCAGCAGTTTTGGGCATAAGAAAACATGCTGATTGTTCACCACCTCTCATATTCATCAGATTTGGCCCCATGTGATTTTTTCCTTTCCAAAAACGAAAATCCTGCTGAAAGGACTAAAATCTGACACCACTAAGGAGACCCAGGAAGAATCGCAGAAAGTCTTGAACAAGCTGATGTTCAAGGACTTCAGAATGTGTTCTAATTGTGGGAGAAGTGCTGGGATCAATGTCTGCACACCCAAGGAGACTACTTTGAAGGGGACAGTGGTGATTAGGGCTTGACATAAGTTTTTTCCCTTCTTTGGTCAAATTTTGGGAACTTTTAGACAGCACATCATAGTGAGAATAAATGAAAGGACCATCCACTCACTCGATATGGTGCTGCTCTCAAGTGCCTGCCCTTTCCTTTCTTCCTTCTTTCCATCCTTCCTCTTCTGTCTTTCTTACCATCATTCCACTTCTGTCTTTCTTACCATCATTCCACTTCTGTCTTTCTTACCATCAATCCACTTCTGTCTTTCTAACCATCATTCTTTCCTCTTCCTTCTGTGTACAGGTGATTCTACACTGAGTGACAAGCCAAATGGTTTTCTGCACGCCAGGAAACCATTCACTACGCTGGGTGGTAACCAAATAACCAAATTATGGCACCTGGTGGTTTACTGGGTAATTAAGGTGCTCCAATCAGATTGAGCTGGTGTAAGTTTATATCCAAGGGGTGGTCGGGGTTTATTCCTCACATAATGCCACTCATGGATGGGTGAGGCTGGTCACTCTCATCTTAAATGTCAGGGCCAGCTTGCCTAGCCCTGGGCTCCTACACTCCTGATGGGGGAACACTGGATTGGATGATGATCATGATGATGATTAAAGCACTGAAATTAATGTTTGGAAAACTCCTGGTTATGGTAATATTATCATATGCTCCGCAGGTCGACTTGGATGATGAAGGAATGGGCAGCTTCTGGAATGATTTGGTACATGTGGTTGGTGGTATGGGGGATGATCTGACTGAAGTGTTTGGGAGGGGATTTAAACATTTATGTGGGTGCAGCAGTTCATGGATATGACTAAATAATAGTAGCTAGATAGACTACTTCCTGGTCAGGAGGGCTAACAGGAGGTTAGTGAATGATGTGAAAGTTATAGGGAGTGAAGAGTGTGAGCAGAAACATAAATTATTGACATGTGACATGGTACTAAATAATCAAGTAGCGAAGAAAAGAACTTACGGACCCAGGAGGGAAACAAAGAAGTTGAAAAACCAAGCAGCAAGGGATACCTGCTATAGGAAGATGAGATGAGTGGTGGCAGAATAGGTTGTAGACAGAAGTGTTAATGGGCAGTACAGAGATCTCAAGAACATTCTTGGCAGTTACTGATTCATTATGTTGTTGGACAAGGGGCCCATCAGAACATAATGTATCATGCATAGAAGCCGAAGTTAGGGAGAAAGAAGACTTTGGGAACGGAAAAGGGGTGGCAACAGTGGGGACTACTTGGCTGCCAGGCATAAGGCCAGAATGGAGGTACACAGGGGATAATCTGAGGTCTCAGAGATTTACTGGATAGTCTACACAGTGCTGAAAGGGGCAATGTGGTACTTAAGGTGGCAAAAACAGATGAGAGGAAACAGATACATCATTGGTGTGCAGTATGTGATGAATGAGGAAGGAAAGGTAATGGTGGAACATGAGGATATAAACCCTTAGAGCCCGAACTGATCTGATGCGCCCGTCACTGTACCTGGGGATATTTGCAAAAACTGCTTGTTTTCAAACCATTTGGCTATATCTCAGCAAGTATACCAATTAAAACATTCATTACAAGATCAAAACATCAATTCTTCATCTCTCCACTGAAAGTTCCTCAAGTGTCCTAGGTGGTTGTGTTGGGCAGCACAGAGGTAAAGAATAGTGGTCACTTTGGGGGTCATGGCAAAGCTGCGTCCCAGTGAGCTGACGAGTCTGTGGCTGGAAGGGGCTGTCCATGCAGGCTGAGGTGGCCCAGGTAGGTCGGGTCTCCCCCACTCTCACTCCTCCATGCCTCACTAGACTTCCCCACTCGTCCTGCATATACATTATGCACTTATTTTTCTACATTCTCACTTCACTGAAGGAACGGCACACACTTCTAAATAGTTATCATCATCTTAAACACACTTTCTGTACCAAAGTTTTCCTTATCTTCTAATAACTTTTGTATATTGACTTATTTCTCTAAAATCTTACTTCACTACATGAATGTCAGTCCCTACTTTCTCATCACAACACTTACTGTCTACACTGAAATTTTCCTTACTTTTCCATTTCACTTAGGTGCATGTCATTCCATGTGGTAACTTCCATCCTCAGGCGTCATATTCCCATTCGGCATCAACAACACTGACATCTCTAGCTCCCTCCTGATCGCAATTTCACTCAATCCCTTCCTTGCAAGAATGGGCAGCTTGGCAGGGGTGAAGGTACCAGGGGATGGGCAGGCAGAGGCAGTGGTAACAAATTATGTGATGTGGAATCAGAATCCAGAATTCATAGCCCTCCTGTAGCGTGTGGTAGACTGCCAATACTGTCCACCAACCTCACCTATGCTTGCATGTTGCAGAGCTGAGACAATAAAATGGCACTCACTGAAAAACCGTTTGAAGGAAAAGCAAATAAGCTATGTCCGTCAGCTGGGTCTTCCTGAATACTTGACTTTCAAGTCCTGCCATCAGCCATGCTTAAAAGGTTAATTAAGGTAAAGGTACCTGGAGAGAGCCTTGTAACTGGATGCTGAATGAGGAGTTTGACTGGAACAAGGAAGGTTTGGAATCAGTGGATCCAGTGTTTAGCCCTTGGCCTGTAACTGATGTTGATACCATGAATAGGGCAGTTTGCAAGATGCAGTTGGGGAAGACAGGGGGTGTTTCTGGGTTGACTGCTAAGATATTCAATTCCTCAGGAGAAATAGGAGTGGGTTGAGTTATTCATCTGATTAATCTGTGTGCTGAAAAAGAGGACCTATGCACCTAGGAGGAAAATATGGAAGAAGAGGTAGCAAGCAGTAAGGGATGCCTTTCTATACCATGATGAGGAGAGTTATGGCTGAACAGGGAGATGTTGACAGAGGTGTTAATGAACAATACAGGGCCATCAAAAGCAACCTCTTGAGAGTTACTGATCCAGTGTGTGGATGGACAAGGGGGTCCCCCCAAGAAATAAAGTAACATGGTGGTGGGATGAGGGTGTAGAAGCTGCAGTTAAGGAGAAAAGAAGGATTCTCTGGGAATGGAAGATGGATGGTAACAAGGAGGACTATTTGGCTGCCAAGAGTATGGCTAGAAAAGAGGTATACTTGGCCAAGTCTGAGTCGAAGGAACTGTTAATTGATAACTTAAATTTTGTATAATGAATATGATATTTAAGGCAGCAAATCAGATGAGAGGTGAGAATAGGGACATCACAGGTGAGCAGTGTGTGAAGAATGATGAAGGAAGGGTTGTGGTGAACAGTCGAGATATTAAAGAGAGACTTTTATTTGATAACCTAAATTGTGTGGAAAGAATATGATATTTAAGGGGGCAATGCAGATGAAGAGGAGAATAGGGACATCATTGGTGAGTGTCACGGGGTTTTTGTGAATTTTCTATTAAATAATACTTTAAATGTTAACTTGTCAATAGAGACAAGGATGACTCGTGAAAATCAAGCAATGATTACTTTATGCCGGCTTACTTCACCAATTCTTTAAGGACGAGAATTTATTTACTTTTTCAGCAGTACACAGCAGAGACTAATTACTCACAGATGCTGTTTGTTAGTACTGCTAGCCTCATGAGAAAGTGACTCCACCCCTGACAATCAATAACTAATGCTATGAATGATAAACAGGTTCTTGCTGATGCATTAACTCCAAGTTGGCACAACGGATTTAAGTTTGATGCAAAAGGGCTGGCCTAAGTACCAGTTATGAATAATGCAAAGCGTTATGCAAACTAAGAGCAGTAAGTAAAATAAACTTAATGTGGGAAAATAAAACACAAGTTTACAGTACATTAAGCTTAAGAGAAAAGAACTGAAAATTTATTCATTACAATGAAAAAAATTTACATTACATGTTTCAAAATGAATTCAAAATAACAAAGAGAATACACTCACTTGCTCACTCACAAGCTAAACTAAACTCTTAAGCCTAGGAAAAACGAAAAGAAATACTGGTCAGAAAAGGGGGCTAGGCGGGATGAACTGGGCGTCGTTACGTAGGCAGGGCGCTGCCACCACGCTGAACCTCTACGCCGGATCACACTGAGTGGAGATTTCAGGAACTCATTGAAGAACGACCTGCTCTCACGGCGCACAAAGTCTGACTGACATTGAATTACACGAGAGGGGTGAGTGCCGGCTGCACTTGCTAACGGCCAATGGAATTAGTGTGAGCGATACACACCCACAATAAATCACTCAGTGGAGGTGTTAATGTTGTGCACAAGGATGATCATTTATGAAATAGTGAAAAATGTTCTGAAAACACTCCCGATCGGGTGAATACAGGGAAGGTTAAACTGAGTGATAAACAGTGGAAATTCCACTAGAATTAGTGGTTTTTCACCAGAGTTCAATGTCACGAGTTTGTTTCGATACAGAATCGTGCCAATTCGTGACATTATGCCCCATCAAAATAAAAAAATTTTCCTTCAGGGAAAAAAATTCAATTTACATACATATAAATCCTGACTCAGTCACACAAGATTCACACTGTGGTGTGTGTGCTATCCTGCTAAAGGAGAAAGTCACAGTCGCCAGTGAGTGAAAAAACCTCGTATTTATGTTAATAGAAACAAGCTTGAGGAAAAACTCCGTGACGATGGTGAAAAATCCTGAACTCAGGTCAAACTGAGTGAGGAGTTTGCTACATTTACATTAACAACTAATTTTTATGTAGCGTGATGTATCTAATACACGGTGTAGGTGTGACAGTTGTGGTGTAACTGTACCTACGTGTAAAATTAAATACAAATCAATAGTAAATAATGACGATGAGGCAGAAGAGAAGAGGCGGCAGCATCCGTCAGGGATGATCAGCTGTTCTGCACGACAATGCTGCACCCGCCAGCTGCACCTGTGAAAGCAATCAAGGTGGAGCATCAAAAGTGTCATTTCTCTCTCTCTGCCTAGCAATCAGTACTTATGTTACCAAAAGTACACTATTTACATTATTAACCAGGAAACGTAATCAGAGCGAAAAGACTGGGCGTCTGTGCAGGACATCAAATGCTGCAATTCGCCAATAGGACCCAGTTTACTGGTTAAACCCTAAACCTAATAAGCGAAAAGACTGGGCGTCTGTGCAGGACATAAACGCTGCAATTCGCTAAATTAACCAGGGAACGTGGTCAGGAGCGAAAAGACTGGGCACCTGTGCAGGACATCAAATGCTGCAATTCGCTAATGGGACCCAGTTTACTGGTTAAATCCTAAACCTAATTAGAGAAAAGACTGGGCATCTGTGCAGGACATCAAACGCTGCAATTCACTAAATTAACCAGGGAACGTGGTCATGAGCGAAAAGACTGGGTGTCTGTGCAGGACATCAAAACGCTACAATTCACTAACGGGACCCAGTTTACTGGTTACACTAACTCTACACTTACGATTAATGACAGGAAGCTGAGAATCCCTACGCAATCTCGGGCAGGCCACATTTTAACACCCACCGTGGGTGTGAACACTCATGTGGATAATGTGCATTCTCCGGGAATCCTCAGAGAGGCCCACAGCTCGAGACGTTCCACAAGGTAATTCATACACAGCCTCAGATTGTCTCAACAGGGTTCTCGAACTCCCCCCCTTAACCTACGGTACATATGTATGTACAGGCCCTGGACATGATGTGTCCTGTGGGGCCAACGGGCGAGACGTCAGGTCTGCACCCACATTACCACTGCCTTGTCTCTCAACTGACTCTGAGATTATGGATGTGGATTCACACGGCACAGGAAGGACATGTCCCTGATTGGTGTTACATGGACACACATTGCAGGAACGCACAAAACTATCTATTTCTTGTCCCATCCCTGGCCAAAAAAAGTCAGCTCGGATACGGCCCTGGGTTTTCCTTTTGTCCATGTGACCTCCTGAGGCTGAACAATGACCCCATTCTAACACTGCTTGGCGGTACTTAGGGGGAACAACGAACTCCAGTCGAACCTCACCCTGGGGTGTTCGTGATTCATGGTACAGCCGTCCTTGTTTACAAAGGAACTTGGCTTGACCTCCCTGTGAATACTTAATCACTCGACCCTTTTGTTTCTTCTGCACGACAGCAAGTGTTGGGCCAGAGTGTTGTTCTTGAACAACAACTTGTCTACACATCAGATCTTGCCGTGACTCAATGGTCGCCGGGATAACACAGTTTGGAGCCTCAGCCATGGCTCGTGTTACTGCAACAGCCGAAGTCTGAGTAATGTCATCTTCAGTGCAACTATACTTGGCACCGGGAATATTGCCTATTATTAGGTCAAATAAAGGTTCTGGCATGACAACTGTCAGTGTCGTACCAGTGTAAAATGGAGATGCCACCTGGATACGTGCCTCGGGGAACAATCTCACTGATCCATCAATAAGGTTAGCTTGGATCTGTCGACCTGTGTACTCCTCAGGCCGGACTAGACTCTGCCTGACAGAGCAACCTGAGGAAACACTGTCTCTCAGGACCTTCACAGGAATGTCTCCCACAAACCCTGGCTGAACAAGGAAGGCACTGTCACCTGTGGGAGGGCCTGTGGAGGAAGCAGCCAGCCACTGATGAGGCTGCTAAATAAATGATGTGGCAAACATGGTGCCCCGAGAACTAGATGCCTGAGGGGTCGTGCTCACTGTCTGGGGAGATGGAGCATTGGCCTCCTGTGGAGGAGTGTTCACTGTCGCTGAAGGACTAGAGAACTGTGGGGAAGTACCCGTACTGCTAGGGATGACACCACCGTGCTGCTGCTGAGGAATGAAGGCTGCGTTCGCCTCCTGCCTCTGAGGGGCTGGTGCTGAAAAGGACAGTCCCAACGGTCGGTTGCGTGGCTGCTGCTGCTGCTGGTCAGGGTACTTGTTGTACCACTTCCACTCAGGTTTCTGGGTATTTTGCCCCTGGTCCTTCCTCTGCGATTTGCTTGGACCTTGGCCATTATTCTGAGAATGGCCTTGTTGATGGGGTTCAGTCTGAGACGGTTTCCCAGATTTATCAGCTTTCCTGTTCCAGGTATGCTGCTTACAAGTTTGATACCCGTATGCAGTGAAGAATGCATCAGCCTTGTTCACCATTTGTCTGGCATCACTTACCTAGCAGATCTTAAGCTGAACCATAAGTTCGGCAGGCCACGATTTTTCTAGCTGCGTGCACAGCATAAGGTCAATTATCCCCTCACGCGTGGAAGGAGTTTCATCTTTCTCCATCCACTCATCTAAGTAAGCAGTAAACCGGTCGAGAAACTGAACGACACTCTCTTTTCTTGTACACAGGCCCTCATAAACTGACTCTTGGCGTCATCAACTGTGAGACCGTACACTTTGACGAGTGCAGCCTTCATCATCTCATACGTGAGATTGTCTCCACGAATTCTGTGGATAATATTGAGGGAAGGGCCCTCAAACAAGCTAAGAAACTGAAGCCACTTAGCTGCATCATCCAGCTGGTACAGTTGAGCCATGTCTTCAAAATGAGGTATGAATGGCTCGATTCGCTTGCCTTCCTTGTATGGAGGAAGCATGATGTGTGGGGTCGCCAAAACGTGTGCAGGGAGAGCGCTCGTGGAGCTTGGGCCAGCTGCACCAGATGTGTCTGAAGCCCAGGAGTCTCGCTTGAGCCTCAGCATTTCAAGTTCGTGTTTTTCATGTGCCTTGCGCTCGGCACGTTCGTGTTCTTATTCTCTCTTTCGTTGTTCTCGCTCGTATTCGTGTTGTCCTCACCCTTGTTCTAACTCGAGTTCGCGTTGTTTTTGCTCGTATTCGCGTTGTCATCGCTCGTTCTAACTCAAGTTCGCGTTGTTTTTGCTCGTGTTGACATTCTCTCTCGCATTTCTCGCGCTGCTCTCACTCATGTTCACGTTTCCTTTTGCGTTCCTCGCATTGTTTTCGCTCGTGTTCACATTCTCTCTCACGTTCTTCACGAGCATCTTTCTCACGTTGTTGCTCGTAACTAAACCGTGAGAGGACGTAGTTTTGGATTTTCTCGGGGTCGCTAAGCCCCATATCTCTAGCTTCCTGTACATAGACGTTGGCAGCCATGTTGCTAACTCAGTCTGAATGAAATAAGGACCAAGTACTGACTGCTATTTTGCAAAGAAATGCCAATAATCAAGAGTAAAGAATACAGGCACAGGTTAGTGGTGATCAGCTTTATCTAATTAAACTGGTAAAGAAAGAAAATAAAAAACAACTGACTGTAAAAACTATGATGTAAAATTAATAGAAATGAATCAATAATCACCAGTAAAATAGTGCCTATAGACTTTAATGATAAATACCTAAGTATGGGTGAGTGAGTATTATCTCATGAATAACTTTAGAGTTAGGAGTTAATATCCTGGAATGAGGTCGCCAGATGTGACAAGGTTTTGTGAATTTTATATTAAATAATACTTTAAATGTTAACTTGTCAATAGAGACAAGGATGACTCGTGAAAATCAAGCAATGATTACTTTATGCCGGCTTACTTCGCCGATTCTTTAAGGACGAGAATTTATTTACTTTCACAGCAGTACACAGCAGAGACTAATTACTCACAGATGCTGTTTGTTAGTACTGCTAGCCTCACGAGAAAGTGACTCCACTCCTGACAATCAATAACTAATGCTATGAATGATAAACAGGTTCTTGCTGATGCACTAACTCCGAGTTGGCACAACGGATTTAAGTTTGATGCAAAAGGGCTGGCCTAAGTACCAGTTATGAATAATGCAAAGCGTTATGCAAACTAGGAGCGGTAAGTAAAATAAACTTAATGTGGGAAAATAAAACACGAGTTTACAGTACATTAAGCTCAAGAGAAAAGAACTGAAAATTTATTCATTACAATGAAATAAATTTACGTTACATCTCAAAATGAATTCAAAATAACAAAGAGAATACACTCACTTGCTCACTCACAAGCTAAACTAAACTCTTAAGCCTAGGAAAAACGCAAAGAAATACTGGTCAGAAATGGGGGCTAGGTGGGATGAACTGGGCGTCGTTACGTAGGAAGGGCGCTGCCACCATGCTGAACCTCTACGCCAGATCACACTGAGTGGAGATTTCAGGAACTCGCTGAAGAACGACCTGCTCTCACGGCGCACAAAGTCTGACTGACTTTAAATTACGAGAGAGGGGTGAGTGCCGGCTGCACTTGCTAACGGCCAATGGAATTAGTGTGAGCGATACACACCCACAATAAATCACTCAGCGGAATTGCTAATGTCGCGCACAAGGACGATCACTTATGAAATAGTGAAAAATGTTCTGAAAACACTCCCGATCGGGTGAATACATGGACAGTTAAACTAAGTGATAAACAGTGGAAATTCCACTAGAATTAGTGGTTTTCCACCAGAGTTCAATGTCACGAGTTTGTTTAGATACAGAATCGTGCCAATTCATGACAGTGAGCAGTGTGTGAAGAATGATAAGGGAAGGGTTGTGGTGAGTTGTGGGGATATTAAAGAAGCATGGAGAGAGCATTACAACAGGTTGTTGAATGAGGAGTTTGATTGGAGCAGGGAAGGTTTGGAGCCAGCAGATACAGTGTTTGGCCCTTGGCCTTTGATTGATGCTGCTACTGTGAATGGAACAATAGGCAGGATGCAGGTCGGGAAGGCAGCAGGTGTGTCTAGGTTGACTGCTGAAATGCTGAAGCCTCAGGAGATATGGGGGAAGGGTCAGTCACTGACTTGATAAATACAATTATATCCACTCACTTGACGTAGTGCTGCTCTCGGGTGTCTGCCCTTTCCTCTCCTCCCTCCATTCCTTCCTTCCTCCTCTGTCTTTCTTTACTTCATTCTTTCCTCGTCCTCTGCCTACGGGTGACTTTACACTCCCTCTTTTGTCTTTCTTTCTTTCCTTCATGCTTTCCTCTTCCTTCTGCCTATGGGTGACTCTACACTAGGGATGTATCAGATGTCAGAATTTTCACATCCTGCAAATGTGGAGATCATGTTTCTGTATCTTGCGGATGCAGATGCGGATGTCTGTTTCTAAAAACTTCGGATGCAGATGCCAATGCGGATGTGAAACTATGACATCCACGTGGATGAGGATGTTTTCAGGATATATTGTTGCATAATCATTTAAATAAAGTTCGGCCCTTGGAGACAGCTGCCTATCCCTTATCTCTGCCCTGGGAACTGATTTTATCCTACTTTTAAAATATTCATAATGAACTCAGCTACTGTAAAAAATAGTGCTTTCAGACAGTGGTACTTCCAGCACCTTTCTTTAACTTACTGTGACACTTCCCTAGCCATAGTCTCCATAACACACACAGGCACACATGCACACAGCCATACACACCAATATAAATGCATTTTGACTCCTACTAACCGTGTTAGACATTACAAAGTACCAAGGTAAGCATATTACCCATACGACTCTTATCGACTTGGTGGAGTGTGTCACAGCACTTTGGTCTTGTGCAGACCAAAGGACTATAGAATAACTAAAAAATTTTCCCCCTTATGACCGTCCACCAGGGTAAACAGTAAACCCAGCATGCAAGTCGCATCATGGAAAAACACAAATGTTTTTGTTTACAATGAAGGCATAGTATTTTGTATATTCACCACATCCACTTTATCTCTCGTTTAAATGCGGATGCGGATGTATATTTTTACATAAGAACGGATGCAGATGTCGAAATGGATGCGGATGTTCCGCAGTGTGGATGCAGATGCGGATATCCGATAAATCCCCACTCTACACTAAGTGACAAGCCGAATGGCTTCCTGTACACCAGGAAGCCATTTACTAAGCTGAGTGGTAACCATATAATGAAATTATGGTGCTTGGTGGTTTAATTTAGTGAGCAATTATGGCGCTCCAATCGGACTGAGCTCGTGAAGGTCTATATCCAAGGGATGGTTGTGGTTATTGCTCATGTAATGCCACTCAGGGATAAGTGAGGCTGATCACTCTCATCTTAAATGTCAGGACGACCTTGCCTAGCCCTGGGCTCCTATGCTCCTCATGGGGCAACGTAGGATTGGATGATGGGATGAATGGAATTTATGAGTGTGTTGTCCCACATGACTGGCTGAGGAGCGTAACTGTAAATGTGTACAAAGGGAAGGGTGATGCCCTGGAAAGAGGAAAGTATAGAGAAATAAAGTTTTTAGACCAGATAATGAAGGTAATGGAGAGAGTTCTAGAAGCTATGATTAAAGAGCGAGTGAATACTGATGAGATGTAGTTTGGGTTTATGCCAGACAAATGGACCACTGATGCCATATTCATTATTTGACAGCTTCAGGAAAAATATACAGGAAAGAAAAGGGAACTGTACTTTGTTTTTGTTGATTTGGAGAAGGCCTTTGCCTGTGTCCCAAGACAGCTGACGAAGTGGGCAATGAGAAAGCTTGGGATCGAGGAGTGGCTGGTTAGGGTTCGTTATGGCCATGTATGTGGGTGCTCACACCCAGGTAAGGGTAAAGGGAGATTTGAGTGATAAGTCTTCTGTGAATGTTGGTGTGCACCAGGGGTCAGTTTTTACCCCTTTGTTGTTTAACATGGAACCTGAAGCCCTCCCATGTGACTTCAGACTCCCGTGGGAGATGCTGTATGCTGATAATTTGGTGATGATTATAGAGAATGAAAGGGAGGTGGAGGAAAAATTTAGGGAGTGGAGAGATGGTATGGGGCACAAGGGCTTAAGGGTAAATGCAGATAAAAAGAAGTGATGGTATTTAGGGCTGGTGGCAGTACTGTCAAAGAGGAGTGAGATTTGCCACAAGGGCATGGGAAGTAATTCCATCTAGTGCAGTGTTTGTGATAAGTGTGTGCATAGGAGATGTAATGGTATTAGAGGCAGACTGAGATACAATGCTGATTTCATGTGTGCGGTGTGTTGAGGAGAGCATGTGGAAATTGCCAGGCATGAAAGGATTGAACTTGCTGGTGGGTCTCTTGAGTGATTTGGGAGACATGTTATGTGCTGGAAGTGGGGCCGGAGCTAGCTCTGTGGCTACAGTGAAGAGTGGTTGGAAGAAGTTCAGGGAGATGTTGCCTCTCCTGACACTGAGAGGCTCTCCCTTGGTGCTCAGGGATCTTTGTGTGTGGCATGTGTTAGGAGTGTAATGCTGTATGATAGTAAGACCTGGGTAGAAAATGAAAGGGATATTTGCAGGCTCATATGTACAGAAATGACAATGATTAGGTGGATGTGCAGTGCGTCCCTGAGTGGGAGGCCTGGCAGGGGGCTAGGTTTACGATGGAGGAGTTGAAAGGAAGGATGGGACTGGAGTGTATTGGTGCTGTGATGAGGAGAGGTAGATTGAGGTGGTCTGGGCATGTGGAGAGGATGGGGGATGATAACTGGTGCAGAAAGTGAGAAGTGTTAATGTTAGGAGTAGTGTTGCGAGAGGCAGATTGAAAAAGCCTGGGATGAGGTCAATTAGTGTCACCTCAGGGATAAAGGACTGAATAGTAAAGCTGTCAGAGATTGAGCAGCATGGACAGCCGCCATCAGGCAACCAAGCCCGACACATACAAGCAAATTGGAACCTTCAAAAGTGAAACGAAACTTTCCAGATGAATGGTTGAAGAATGACTGAAAATGTGTATAAGAGGAAGGGTGATGCCCTGGAAGGAGAAAATTTGAGGTATAAAACTTTTGGAGCAGATAATGAACGTAATGAAGAGAGTCCTGGAAGATATGAGGAGGGAAAGTGAATACTAATGGAATGCAAAATGGGTTTATGCCAAGCAAAGGGACCACTGATGCAATATTCACCGTCCTTCAATTTCACGAAAAATACATAGGAAAGATAAGACTGCTGTGCTTGGTTTTTCCTGCTTGGAAGGAGGCTTTTGACAGAGTCCCTATGGAGGTGATGAAGTGGGCACTGAGAAAGCTTGGGATAGGGAAGTGGTTGGTTAGAAAGATTATGGTAATGTATGAGAGTGCCCACACCTAGGTGAGAGTGAACAGAGGTTTGAGTGATGAGCTTTCTTTGAATGATGATGAGTATCAAGGGTCAGTTTTAAGTCAAGTGGCCCTGGTGAGAGAGGATAGTGTTTGGAAACTCCCTGTACTGTTGTTTGCAGATGATACTGTGTTGTTGAGTGAAGACGAAGGGGAGCTGCAAGGCTTGGTGGATGAGTTTGAGAGAGTGTGTAAGAAACAGAATCTAAAGGTGAATGTAGGGAAGAGTAAAGTGATGGTCTTTCAGAGAGGTGAAGTCAGTGAATGTATAGCGAGGTTGGATGGTGAGGAATTGGAAAATGTGAGTACGTTTAAGTACTTGGGTAGTGTGATGAGTAAGGATGGAGGTTTGGAGGGTGAAGTGCTTGAAAGGGTACAGCAGGGAAGAAAGGTTGCTGGTTCTTTGAAAGCAGTGATAAGAAACAGGGAAGTGAGCATGGAAGTGAAAAAGTTACTACAAGACAGTATTGTGATACCAACTCTAACGTACGGAAGTGAAGCTTGGACGTTGTTGGAAGGACACAAGTCAAGAGTGAGAGCAGTGGAAATGAGTTATTTAACCCCTTAACCGCGGGGCATCACTTTCGTGACGCTTGGGAGCAAGGGATCATACCGCGGGGGGTCGCTTTTGTGATTCTGTGTTATTTTGAATTCACCCAGGCTTCCAAGTGGGGGCTTGTATCATCTATCAGTACTGCCAATGTCCAACACTAGTCAGCACTCCTAATCTCATCTGTACTCCCATCCATTGTTGACAATTTAGCCATTTCTCCCCGTTCTTGACTCCCCTCCC
>NW_027645142.1:0-4995 GCF_032717465.1 Coenobita brevimanus | reverse complement strand
TACCCCCCCTCCATTACCCTATCCTCTCGCCTGCCCGGCCGTGCTACGCTAAGTAAATCTTCCCTGGAATTTTTCACTGATTTCATCCATTGAAATAAGCCCTATGTCCAATTCTTATACCAAATAATATATACAAGAAAGAAATAAGGTACGTGAGAGTGCCATACACCTGGAATTGGCTAATTATCACCTGACAACACCTCACGTGCACTCGTTCGCTAATTTTCGCTGTTTTTTTCCCCTTGAAATATGCCGTATAATCTATTTTCGTAATAAATATACATGTAAGGAGGGAAGGGAGAAGCCTAAGTGATATTTACATTCACCTGGAACTACCTAATTTATAATGTATTGTCTAGATTTCCTGCCAATCATTTCAGTGCTAGACAAAGCTGTTTCAGGATCTAACATTGGTAGCTCTGAATATATATCTGCTAAGTAGGCCTCTAATCTATTTTTGTAATAAATATACATGTAAGGAGGGAAGGGAGAAGCCTAAGTGATATTTACATTCACCTGGAACTACCAAATTTATAATGTATTGTCTAGATTTCCTGCCAATCATATCAATGCTAGACTTAGCTGTTTCAAGAACTAATATTGGTAACTCTGAATAACCCCTAAGCAGGCCTCCATGCTGGCCCTCCGTTATCAGTTTACTCTCATCTTCCGAAGCGAGGGTACGTATGTTTCTTCTTGCTGACTTCAAGGCCTATTTTCACCCCCATGCAAATGGCCCTGTGACCTTTACCCCCTACTAAACCTGTGTGGAAAGAGGTAAAGGGCTGACAATTGATAAAAGAGTGACTACGATCTTTCTATTGAGTAAAACAGTGCAAGTGGAATTGTAAATAATGTGTAAATAATGTGTAAACAGCAAGTGAAAGTAATGAATGTAAATATACGTGAACAATGGAAAATAGTTTTATAAGTTATTTCAAGTGACAGTGCACAACACAGTGTAAATAAAATAGAAATGTATATAACGTAAATAAAATAGAGAACGTAAATAGAAATGTAAATGAGTAGTATTATAAGAATACGAGTATATACCCTAGGAGTAATGAAAGTGAAAGTTTCACTCTAGCATGTCTGAATGCTATGAGTTATGAGAGTGAAGATGAAAGTGACATTCACTCTCAATGCCAGTATACAGGACGAGAAAGTGAATGCTACGTATTTTACTGAAAGAAATTGAATCCCTACAGTGACAATAAACTAATACTACTGAAGGAAACTTATGGATAAAGACTGTCGATATATATAAGTGTTATATAGTAATAGAAATATAAAGTGTGAGGGGTTTTATGAATAATAAATGACACAGTACCAAGAGCGAACTAGTGCCAGTGCGACGATCAGACGCGCTCGTAATTTCCATTGCTTTCACAGTGTTTTTTTTTTTTGAGTATGGATCCCAAACTACTTGAAAATTATAGAATAGTGTTTATAGTGTTTGTATCTGGCTGTGGTAATCATATTACGGGTTGTCGGGAAGTGTAAAGTGGAGACTTCGTTACCCTACTTCAGAGGTCTCCACAAGTCCTACGGTAACCAACGAAGGTTCAACAATCATTCCAGGAGAAAGCTGAAGGTATGTGCCATAAGCATATGTAATTTTATTATTCTAGGACTAATAACTGATTTTTGGCAAATATTTTTTGAGAGTCTGTCGGAGCCCAAATAACCCCGCGGGACACGCAAGTCATTGGTAAACAAGCCCGCAGTGTAGGGGTTAAGAGGAGCCTGTGGAGTCACATGGAGAGACAGGCTGATGAATGCGGATATAAAGGAGCGTTGTGGTGTTGATGTGGATGTGATAGGAAGCGTTATGAGGAACACACTGAGGTGGTTTGGCCATGTGGAGAGGATGGAGGGTGAAAGACTGACGAAGAGAGTGTATGTGAGTGAGGTGGAGGGGGGAAGAGGGAGGGGGAGGCTGAGGATGAGATGGAGGGATGGGGTGGAGAGGTATATGAGAGAGCGGGGTGTGAGTTGGGAGCAGGGCAGTGAAATGGCGGGGGACAGGGTGACTTGGAGGCGATTTGTTTGTGGCCACCCCAAACGGGATTGAGGCGTCTGGCAATAGATAGATAGATTGCTTATTATGGTGTCTGAAGCTCTTTCATATGGCTTCAGAGCTGGACTCTCATGATAGGTGTTGTATGCTGCTAACCAGTGGTGGGCAGCGCAAACAAAGAAGGACCTTGTGCAAGCGCAAAGCGCAATCCACAGTTCACTACCTTGCGCAAGCGCAAATGCGCAATCTGACAAATATTTAGCTTAAGCAATGTCGCAAAGTGCAAGCGCAAACCATTTGCATATATTTTTGGGAATTACTGAAAAATAATGAGATATTTAAATAAAACAGCATACCTACTTACTTTTATTTATTATTATTATTTTCTATTATTTGTAATTTGCGCAAGTGCACAATCTAATATTTAGCTTGTGCAATATCGCAAAGCACTAACGCAAATCATTTGCATATATTTGTGGGAATTACTGTAAAATATATATTGGTATAATTAAATAAATTACTAAATTAGCAACCTGCCCACCACCCGCAGTGACTGAGGTACAGTAGGTCATTGTCCAGGAAAAACAGCCTATATTTACCAAAACACTGGCAAAGATCACGTGACTACTGTATCATCAACTCTCTCTCTCTCTCTCTCCGACAGAGGAGGGAGGGAATGGAGAATAAGAGAGAGAAAAGGGACGAAGTTTATGCCTTATCTCCTCACTCAAAGGGACGCTCCTTTGCCATTCCCATATTTATTCTCTCTCTCTCTCTCTCGTCTTGTCAAGACAATTTATTTAATAATTCAATATAGATATACAATAGCATATGTAATTCATTAAAAAATATAAAAAATCACGAAAACAGAGTATTTAAATCAAATATCCACAGCCTAATAAATTATTAGACTGGATATTTGTTTTAATAATATGTTTTAATGGTTTTTGTAAGGTATTGCATATGCTAATCTTAATAAATAACATATTTATTATCATTTACTAATAATAATAATTTAAAAAATATTAAAAATACATTATCTCTGTTGAAGCATATTAAGAAATGCTACTACCCCCTTCCCTCCTGCCTCTCCCCACCGACCAGTGTTACCATATCTAGCATAATTTTATTCTTTTAACATAATTCTGATGAAACTTTCGAGTTTGGAATATTTTTTAGCATATTACAAGTTTTAGCATAATTCTAGCATAATTCAGAATGGAATGGAATAAATTTGGAATAATTTTATAAAAGCTATTAATCAGAGAGAGAGAGAGCTGGGTGGGTAGCTGATTGGCGAATGAATGTGTTGCCATACTGATACCTTAAGAACGATATTATGAGAGTACTCTGTAGCTCAGCCAACCATCTATGAGAAACCATGAGGCAGTTGACTGCCATTCTTTGATTAAAAAAAAAAAAAAAAAAAAAAAAAAAAAAAAAAATTTACACCAGTAGTGGAGTACCACTCCATGTAGTAACCTACCAATTTCATGATGTCGAGCAAGAGGAAGAAAGTTTGTCAAGAGGATCCAGGATCTAGTACTTCAAAAGCTTCATTTGGCAGTGATTCCTGAATAGCAGTGACCATGATTCTGATGTACCCGAGAAGAATAAAGAAGCTAGTAAAAATAAGTTACAACCAAACTTTTCACCCAGAATGGCTGGCTGAAAGTGATTCATCAGATATAGGAAAAACAAAGTTTTTTGTAAGTGGTGCAACACCAATGTTTCTATTCAGCTAAAGTTATTTGTCATCAAGGCTTGGAAAGAGAGAGAGAGAGAGAGAGAGAGAGAGAGAGAGAGAGAGAAATGTATTCTCTTATGTAGGGTTCAATTAAATATTTTCTTAGTAAACACAATACATAATTAATATGTAACATGAGCAAATATAGAATTTTATCATTTAGCTTCAAGTTAGCAGTGGAAATGAGTTATTTAAGAGGAGCCTGTGGAGTCACATGGAGAGACAGGCTGACGAATGAGGATATAAAGGAGCGTTGTGGTGTGGATGCGGATGTGATAGGAAGCGTTATGAGGAACA
Source organism: Coenobita brevimanus (assembly GCF_032717465.1). NCBI lineage: Eukaryota > Metazoa > Arthropoda > Malacostraca > Decapoda > Coenobitidae > Coenobita > Coenobita brevimanus. Next base: position 931 of record NW_027645142.1, on the reverse strand, counting down.
CACTGAGGTGGTTTGGCCATGTGGAGAGGATGGAGGGTGAAAGACTGACGAAGAGAGTGTATGTGAGTGAGGTGGAGGGGGGAAGAGGGAGGGGGAGGCCGAGGATGAGATGGAGGGATGGGGTGGAGAGGTATATGAGAGAGGGGGGTATGAGTTGGGAGCAGGGCAGTGAAATGGCGGGGGACAGGGCGACTTGGAGGCGATTTGTTTGTGGCCACCCCAAACGGGATTGGGGCGTCTGGCAATAGATAGATAGATAGAGAATTTTCCTCAATCTAGCATAATTTTTTTCATTGCCTTAGAATAATTTCATTGTTTAGATATGGCAACACTGCCACCAACCCACCCTCGCAACCCGCCTCAGCCTCCCCCCATCCATTGTCCAGCCATGCGGGAAGCTCCCAAGACCACGTGTCCCCTGGAAGACAACGTGTCCCTTGGATTGCACAGCGCGCAATCCACAGGGCAGGTGCGCAAGGCCGGTGCACAAGAGCAAATTTAGTTGTACAAGCGCAACTAAGTTTGCACTTGCGCACATGAAAAGGCAGGTGCGCAAGCGCAAAATTGCGCATGGTCTCATGCATTGCGCAATGCACAAACGATATCACCAGAGTGCAAGGGTGTGCAATTGCGCTTTGCGCAAGTGTTTGCGCACCTGCCCAGCACTGCTGCTAACAAACTGAGAGAGAGGAGGAGGAGGAGGAGGAGGAGGAAAATTTTAGGAAGTGGAGAGATGGAATGGGGTACAAGGGTTTGTGAGTAAAAGCAAATACAAGTGATGATATGTAGGGCTGGTGGCGGTAATATCAAAGCAGAAGGAGTGTGGCCATGTGTAGCTTGCCACCAGAATATGGGAAGTAACTCCATCTTGTGTAGTGTTTGAGATAAGTGGGTGCATAATACTGTAACTATAACAGTATTTGAGACCGGC